>NC_080546.1:85478756-85516256 GCF_028640845.1 Ahaetulla prasina | reverse complement strand
TCAGAATGCTAATTCTCCCTTGAAGACCATAAAGGTTGGCCCAGAGCTCTAATTAAGTTTTTTTCTAGGCTCTATGAAGATAAGTCATATTTGAATGCATAATTGTTTTACCTACAAGGCTCATCTCAGCTCTGCTGTCATTAATGTTTTCTTTTAATCCATCCAAATAGGCTAATTTAAAAGATAGGTAGGTAGATAGATAGATAGATAGATAGATAGATAGATAGATAGATAGATAGATAGGCAGGCCTAGAAAGTGCTGACTCACGGAGCCACATTCCGCAGGGTCTACACGGAGCCACATCCCGCAGGGTATAAAAGCAGGAGGGGCTGCTATACTACTTCGTGACAAACAAATCAACTGACTGAGCATTTGGCTTGGAGTGCTGTTTGTTCCTGACTTCCTGGTTGACACGCCGGCATCAAGAAAGATAAAAGAAAAACCTTGGCATACGCTCACTGGTTTGCTGCCAGAGCTTATACCTGCCATGGACTAAATTGCCAGCTAATTGAGTCATTTCACATGCCTCCCGGACTGAGGTGGGGGGATAGAACAGTGGGGGATGGAAGGATTGCAGACAACTGGTCATTTGCATTTTTTAAGCAAGTTGTTAAGGTCATCTGGAGGTTTATCTGTGTCATCAGGGTAACCTGAGTGATGCAAATAGATGTACAGCATTTTTGTAACTGTTGAAAGGACTGTGTTGTAGACTGGAGATAGATGACATTGTATCTCTCCCACTCTGCTGAGAGAGAGCTGTTCAAGTTTGACAGAGATGGACTCTTTGAACTCTCTTTCAAACCAGTAGTCCTCTTTGTTCAAAATGTGGACTTTGCTGTCTTCAAAAGAATGGCCTTTGTCTTTTAAATGCAGATGGACTGCTTAATCTAGTCCTGATGGATTTGTTTTCCTATGTTGTACCATGTGTTTATGAAGTGGTTGTTTTGTTTCCCCAATATACAGATCTGCACAGGTTTTTTAATAGTGCTGTTGTAACTTTGAACACGGTGACTTAGGGGCTAAGACACTGAGCTTGTCAATCGAAAGGTCGGCAGTTCAGCAGTTCGAATCCCTAGTGCTGCATCGCGGGGTGAGCTCCTGTTACTTGTCCCAGCTTCTGCCAACCTAGCAGTTCGAAAGCATGTAAAAAATGCAAATAGAAAAATAGGGAACATCTTTGGTGGGAAGGTAACAGCCTTCCGTGCACCTTTGGCATTTAGTCATGCCGGCCACATGACCACAGAGATGTCTTCAGACAGTGCTGGCTCTTCGGCTTTGAAACGGAGATAAGCACCATTCCCTAGAGCCGGGAATGACTAGCATATATTAGCAAGGGGGACTTTACCTTTACCTAACTTTGAATGGTCATTAAACATACTGTTGTAAATCAAAAACTACCTGTATTTGGGGAAATCCTACAATGTTCAGCATTCTGTGGATGCTATTGCTACCAAACGATGGCTGGGGAATTCTGGGAGTTGAAATTCACACACCAAGGTTGAGAAATACTGCATATAATGCTGTATAATATATGGTATTGGATTTAAGGACTGAATCATATACTCTAATGACATTCAAGGGTTCTGACTGAATATAACGAGGTGGGAAGAAATATATGGGAATCTGTACACCTTTCCCCATTTAAGCTTACTGTATTTTTTGGAATATAAGACGCACTTTAGTTTTTGGGGAGGAAAATAAGAAAAAAGCTGATTGGCAGGTAGATTGGCCTCCCGGAACACTCCCAATCAGCTGTTCCCAGAGGTGAATTTTAGCAACAGGTTCCTTGGTTGTGAGCTCTGTGCCTTGCTTTTTTTTTTTTCTGCCTCTGAAACTCCATTTCAGAAAAAAACCTTTTTCTGCCTCTGAAAGCCTCCAAAACAGAACTTCAGAAAGAAAAGCCTCTGAAACTCTGTTTGGAAGCTTCTTTTCTGAAGCTCTGTTTGGGGGCTTTTTTTTCTGAAGTTCTGTTTGGGAGCTTTTTTTCTGAAGCTTCTTTCAGCTTCTGAAACCTCCGTTTGAGAAGCTTGTGAGGGGCTACATTCGGCGTATAAGATGCACCCAGATTTTTACCCTCTTTTTTGGGGGGAAAAGGTGCGTCTTATACTCCAAAAAAATACTGTATTTTTTTCTCTCCAAAGCTTGAAGGAAAAGGATAAAATCCAGGTGTATATGGTACACTATCTCTCAGAATGCTAATTCTCCCTTGAAGACCATAAAGGTTGGCCCAGAGGTCTAATTAAGTTTTTTTCTAGGCTCTATGAAGATAAGTCGTATTTGAATGCATAATTGTTTTACCTACAAGGCTCATCTCAGCTCTGCTGTCATTAATGTTTTCTTTTAATCCATCCAAATAGGCTAATTTAAAAGAACTGATAGCATCACATATTGCTGATCAGTGATTTATTTTGTAAACCTTCCCAACAAACTCAGACTGTAGAGCCAAAATACATTAACCTGACCCAATTTAAATACACTTTATCTATGAATTATTTTTTCCAAAATATATTTTTCTTTTTTTTTAGAAAGTTTTTTTTTTGTATTTTGGTTCATACTAATATGACAGAGAAAGAGAGGGGGAGGGACACAGAGAACTCCAGTAGAAATGAGAATGCAAATTTGGTCTAGTTTGGTCTAGTGGTTAAAGCACCAGGCTAGAAAGCAGGAGACCGTGAGTTCAGGTCTTACCTTAGTCATGCAAGCCAGCTGGGTGATTTTGGCCAGTCACTCTCTCTCAGCCTATCCCACCTCACAGGACTGTTGTGTGGAAAATAAGAGGAGAAAGATGTGTTGCCACCTCAGCCCAGTCTCCTTGGGTTATTTATAAAAAGAAGAAAGATGGGATATAGTGATGATAGGTACATAGATAGATAGATAGATAGATAGATAGATAGATAGATAGATAGATAGATAGATAGATAGATAGATAGATGATGGATGATAGACGATGGATGGATGGATGGATGGATGGATGGATGGATGGATGGATGGAGAGAGAGAGCAATAATAGATGATAGATGATTGATAGATGATAGATGGATGGATGGATGGATGGATAGATAGATTAGAAAGAGAGATGATAGATAGATGATAGATAGATGGATGAATTAGAGAGAGAGAGATGATGGGTGATATATGATTGATAGATGATAGATGGATGGATGGATGGATGGATAGATGGATGGATGGATGGATGGATGGATGGATGGATAGATGATAGATAGATGGATGGATTAGAGAGAGAGAGAGATGATGGATGATAGATGATAGATGATTGATAGATGGTAGATGGATGGATGGATAAACAGACAGATAGATAGATAGATACCATAGATAGAATGTTTCTTTTTAAATCATCTATTTTATCACTGTACCATCATATAATCAGTGGCATTGGTTCAAGATTTAAAGAACTATAAGCTATCCAAGTTATCTCCATCTCGTGGGGCTTTCTCCCTCTTTATTTCTGACTCTTACTCAGGCAAACTGTGCATCACAAAGTCAAAATTGCAAAGATAAGTATAACACGGGAGCTACAAAACGGCAAAAGAATAGCCAGCCTCTTCTCTCCGTTCCAGCCATTTTAAAACAAAGTTGAGAAGAAGTTGGCTGCAGATACCCACAAAAAAATCGATGTGGGAAAGTTTAGAAGAAATACAGAACGCGGAAGAAAATGTACTGCTTTAGATGAGGAATCACACAGGCGCCCACACACACACACTTCCTTTAGCTCATCTTTCTTCATTAATTGGTTCCATCCCTTCTGTCCTCCAGATTTTTTCACACATCTCT
The DNA here is from genome assembly GCF_028640845.1 of Ahaetulla prasina. Classification (NCBI taxonomy): domain Eukaryota; kingdom Metazoa; phylum Chordata; class Lepidosauria; order Squamata; family Colubridae; genus Ahaetulla; species Ahaetulla prasina. The sequence goes on along the minus strand of NC_080546.1, from coordinate 85,512,463 downwards.
CTAATAGTCACCAAAGAATTCAATATATTGATGGAGCAGAGAGGAAGCCAAGCCAAGTGCTTTAATGAGGTCATTCCACACAGCAGAGAAAGCTTCAGTGCTGAAGCTTCTGGAATACAATGGAATGATTACCAGTATCTCGGCTGCATTAGATTTTAGTTTTCTTTGGAAGAAATAAACTATGTCTCAAGAGCTTTTCAGATTGCTGGAGTTTTCTATTAAGAAGCCTCAGCCTTAGATGAGGTGAGCAAGAAAAGGTTGCATATTACTTTTCCCCCCCAACTTTATCTTATATCTAGATTTTATTTCCCAAAGGTATGAGCTTCTTCTCCATGGCTCTATTTCCACCCTACCTAGCTTCGCTTCCATCAACCTATCTGAGAAGCAGAAAACATTAAACCAGTGTTCTTAACTTTTAATTGGCAAAGGGAAGCAGGGGTTGGGTTTGTTTGTTTGGGTTTTGTGGGGTTTTTTTTGCCATTCTTTTGGCAAAGTAGGTTAGTATCATAGTAAACAGCTACAACTGCACATCTGTGAAAGTGTGAGCTACTTAATTATACATATCACAACAGCAGTGAAGATAATATATGCACAAAATTGGAAAAATAATAATATACCAACAGAAGAACATTGGATAAGAAAAGTTTTAGCGTGTGCAGCGATGGATAAACTCACAAAAGAAATACAAAATAAGGAGGAAACAGAATATTCTCCTCCCATTTATGACTGTATCAGAGGTGGGTTTCAGGAAGTTCTGACCAGTTCTGGAGAACCGGTAGTGGAAATTTTGAGTAGTTCGGAGAACCGGTAGTAAAAATTCTGACTGTCCCCACCCCCATTTATTCTCTGCCTCCCAAGTCCCAGCTGATCAGGAGGAAATGGGGATTTTGCAGTAATCTTCTTCTGGACTGGGGAGGGAATGGAGATATTACAGTATTCTTCCCCTGCTATGCCCATCAAGCCAAACCCACCAAGCCATGCCATGCCACGCCCACCAAGCCACACCCACAGAACCGATAGTAAAAAATGTTGAAACCCACCACTGGACTGTATGACTGTAAACTTGTTGCTGGTATCCTTAAGATTTATATTGACTGTTTCCCTATGATTATCATTAAGTGTTGTACCTTATGATTCTTGACAAATGTATCTTTTCTTTTATGTACTCTGAGACCGTATGCACCAAGACAAATTCCTTGTGTGTCCAATCACACTTGGCCAATAAAAAATTCTATTCTATTCTATTCTATTCTATTCTATTCTATTCTATTCTATTCTATTGGATAAAAGGTATGAACGGTTAGAGGAGAAGTATCAAGGGCAAGAAGAAACAAGAGTTTGAACATAATAATAAATATGTTGTAGTCCATCAGCAGCCTACAAAGCTGGCAACAGAGTTGGACAGTGATGAGGCTGAGGTGAGTCCAGGGCCATCGGGAAGTGAGGTGCAGACTCCAGAGCCTCCAGAGACTGATAGTAGTGAGGCAGAGGAACAGGAGGAGCCTGTTCCTAATGCATGCATGAGAAGAGCTGCCAGAAAGCAAGAGCAGCTCAAGCCGAGAGGACAACTTGGGAGTAGGGCCAAGATATGATTGGCCCCTCCCCTAAGGTTTAAAGCCGACCAACACAGGCTTTTGGCCTTTGCTGGAAAACAACATTGTAGCTGTGTCTTCTGCTCCGTCTTCTGCTTCGTCTTCTGCTTTGTCTATGTCTTTGTTTTTGTGGCTTCTGGACGTTTGCCAGAAAGGGCCTTTGGCAGTTTGCCTAATTGGACTAAGGTTTGTGAGATAACTGAGGAATTTGTGTTGGGAGGCATTTGTTTTACTTTGAGTTGAATGACTCTGGGAATGAAGTAATTCCCAGCTGTTCGAATAAAGTTTGTTTGTTTGTTTCACGGACTGAGTTTATTACTACTTACTTGGGCCTGGGTCACAACAAAATATGTAGAAAGGAATGGACATAGAATAAGGAAATCAGACAGAGGTGGTATTCGCCGGTTCTCCGAACTGCTCAAAATTTCCGCTACCTGTTCACCAGAACCTGTCAGAATCTGCTGGATTTCACCCCTGAAGTCAGTCTGGAAAATAGCAGAAAAAGAAATATCAGAATATGACAATAAAACAATAAGACAAAGCCACCTTCCCTCTTGCTCTCAATAAAAATACCACAGATGTCTACTTATACCCTACATTGTTCAGCTCATCTTTAACACTTTTTATGGTAGGAATATTTTAACATCACTTATCATTTTTGATCCATCTTCTTCCTTCCGCTATGACCTGTGCATAAAATTGGTAACTGAATATTTATAGGACTTCCATGCATCCTGAAGATATTTGGAATTGAACTTATCTAAAATGTAACTCCTTCTTCTTGTATAATTTTTTCCCAGGTACAAGGTCATTGTGACACGAACAATCTTCCTTACAAGACTGGAATTTAAAGAAGCTATGTGCATATTTTCCGATTTCCTTCTGAATTAAAATATCTCGGCTTCCAGTCATTTGGAAGTTAAGTTGTACATTTTCAAAAGGAAGAAAAAAGCTCTCCCTTTCTATTACTTTTAAGGATAGATGTGAAAAATTCCATTAGTGTCAAGCTTGCTGGCAAAGGGCAAATTACAAAAGAAATATAGAAGGATGAATTTAATTAAGAACTAAACAACTTCAGATTATTTCATAGAAAGGGTTGTGAAATTGTTAGCCATTCTTCCACATGAGAACTGGTCCCTGGTATGGACTGGATGTTGTGACCTAGGCCCAAGTAGTTATTACCAGACACAATCAGTCCTAAACAAACATATTTTATTAGAACAGCTGAGAATTACTTCATTCTCAGCTTAGTCCAAATTAAGTCCAAAACAAAATCCTTCAGAAAAAGTCCTTCGGCCTTATCACAAACCTTTGTCTTCCTTGGCACCCTGCCAAAGGCTTTTCTTGGCAAGAACCCCATGAAGTTCAGAAACTCGAGTCAAGAAACAATTGTAGCAACGTTGCTTTCCTACAAAGAGCCCAAGAGCTCTTTTGCTGCTCTTTTAAGTCTTATGGGAGGGGCCAATCATCTCAATTAAACTCAATCAATAGGCATGCAGGTGCACTTATGCACACCCCTTGCAGACCGCTTAGGAATGGGGTGAGGTCAACAGTAGACAGTTTAAGCTTAAAGTTTTGGGGATTTGGGGAAGAGACCACAGAGTCAGGTAGGGCATTCCAGGCATTGACCACTCTGTTGCTGAAGTCATATTTTCTGCAATCAAGTGTGGAGCAGTTTACCTTGAGTTTGTATCTATTATTTGCTCATGTATTGATGTGGTTGAAGCTGAAGTAGTCATTGACAAGTAGGACATTGTGGTAGATAATTTTATGTACTATACTTAGGTCAGCCTAAATTCGGTGTAGTTCTCAGTTGTTTAAGCCCAAAATTTGGAGTCTGGTAGCGTAACTTATTTTATTACGGGTAGAGGAGTGGAGAACTCTTCTCATAAAATATCTCTTGACTCTCTCAATTGTATTTATGTCCAATATGCTGTGCGGGTTCCAGACAGATGAGTTGTATTCAAGAATTGGTCTAGCAAATGTTTTGTATGCTCTAGTTAGTAGTACAAAATTACCAGAGAAGACGCTACGCAAGATTAGGTTAACAACACTTAATGCCTTTTTGGCAATGTTGTTACAGTGGGCTCTGGCACTTAGATCTTTAGAAATGAGTACTCCAAGGTCATTGACAGAGCGAGGGTCATCTATAAGGTCATGTCCATCTAATTTGTATTTTATGTTTTGATTTTTTTTGCAAGACAGAGCATTTGTTGGTTGAGATTTGAAGTTGCCACTTGTTAGTCCAATTTGACACATAGTCAAGGTCTATTTGAAAGGTAGTTGCATTGTCTATAGTGTTGAATAGTTTAACATCGTCAGCAAAGAAAACACAGTTGCTTTTAATATGATGGTTCATCATCCAACTAGGTAACATCAATAGTACTAGAAGGTTTGTTGAGATGAGGAAGAGGAGGAGAGATCAAGGACTGTGAGCTTAGTGGTTTTCTTGCAGATGTTTTCTTGCAGATGTTTCATGACCAATTAGGTAACATTATCAGTGTTAGAATGAGTGGGGTTTATAGCATGGATGAGAAGGAGGAAGACTCTGGTGCTCTGTGGGCTTCAATGTTTTTTTGGAGATGTTTCATCATCCAACTAGGTAACATCATTAGTACTAAAAGGTTTATTGAGAGGAGGAGGAGGAGGAGGAGGAGGAGGAGGAGGAGGAGGAGGAGGAGGAAGAGGAGGAGGAGGAGAGATGAAGGTCTAGGGCAGTGGTAGTCAACCTGGTCCCTACCGCCCACTAGTGGGTGTTCCAGTTTTCATGGTGGGTGGTAGGGGTTTTGTCTGATACTGAAGCATTTTCCTTTTTTTATTATTTAATTGACTTTTTAAAAAAATTTCATAGCATTATTTAAAAACATTTTCATTAAGTTTTCATAAAATTCCCCGTGACGATTTAAATTTCTGAAAATATACTATTTGTATCTCCTGCGCATAAGTTTAGTTCACGTTACGTAAGTGAAATTAATGGCGCTATAGTGCAACCGCAAACAAAAGAGCTTCGTCCCAGAATAGCTCACGCATCTCCCCCCACACCACCCAGCTGTAACAGACAAGCAGAGCTGGTAGCTGGTGCCCCCCTCCCCAACCCCAATCCATGATGTGCGAGAGGCATGCGCAGACGACGATAAACGGCGCATTACTGTGGAACCGGTGGGCGGTTAGAAAATTATACTACTAACAGAGATACAAAAGTGGGCGGTAGGTATAAAAAGGTTGACTACCCCTGGTTTAGGGGGTTCTTGGTGGTCTCTGAGCTTGGTGGTTTACTTGCAGATGTTTTCTTCAAGATGTTTTCTTGCAGATGTTTCATGACCCAACTAGGCAATCTAATCAGTACTCGAATGGAATGGCATTTTTTTTCTCTTTATAAAAGTCAAATCCTGGGTTACAAATATATATATTTCTATGTTAAGATGTCCTTGGCCTGAAGTCGCTTTCTAGAGAATACACCAGCTTGCTCATATACTTTTCTTAGCAGCATTTCAAAAGAGGTTTCCTGTTACTTTCTTTTTTTTTACAGTCTCTCCCCAATCTAACCTGCAGCCCCAAAATTTGCTGAGAATCTCTCTCCTATGCACTGTCCAGAGGCAACTTTACTTTAAAAAAAAAAAAGATCAACAAAAGTTGCTTTCTCTTAGAGGTTCAAGGAACATATATGAGAGTTCTAGAGAATAAACCAGAAGGTTGCTCTATCTACGAAAATTAAAATGTCAGGCTGCCTGCAATACAATGACGATAAGAGACGATAGAGATATAGGAGTATGGGACTCTGAGTGTTTTCTGGTAAATGTAGCAAAGTTTCCATTTGTGTCGTGGATTTCAACAGCTTCTCTCTCTGTTAAGCAACTTGAATCTCATTTATGCGGAGTTAAGATAAGCCAGATCTGAAAAGAAACAATGCTTTATTAACATGCTTTCAAAATCATGACACCAACTTTTGAAAGTAAAATGACACAATTGTGATGATGTGACCCATTATCTGAGGTTTGAAGGTCGTTTTAAAGGTGAAAGGAGAGTGTTGATGTGTTTGTCTCTCAACTCTACCTTAGAGCTCTTTCTTTTTTTCTTTTTTTCTTTTTTTCCCTCTTTCTTTCTTTCTTTCTTTCTTTCCCTTCCTCCCTCCCTTCCTTCCTTTTCTCTTTCTTTCCTTCCTTCCTTCCTCCCTTCCTTTTCTCTTTCTTTCTTTCCTTCCTTCCTTCCTTCCTTTCTTCCTTTTCTCTTCCTTCCTTCCTTCCTTCCTTCCTTCCTTCCTTCCTTCCTTCCTTCCTTCTTTCTTTCTTTCTTTCTTTCTTTCTTTCTTTCTTTCTTTCTTTCTTTCTTTCCTTCTTTCTTGAAAAAGAGATGGAAAATGTTAATCATACTCTTCATGATATCTTAATGTTGTTCTAAGCTCTTCTTTATGCTTTCTTTAGTAAAAATATGTATATATGTGATCAGTTATGAATAAGAGAATGTACGTTTATAATATGTGTATAAGAATTAAAATATTTTTTTTCTAAAAAAAAAAAAAGAAGAAGAAGAAGGTTAGAGAGCTTAACTGCTCTCCAGTAGCAGCACCACAGTCTTCTCAGTGGCTCATAGGATTGCCCTTAAGTTATATACCATATTTTTCAGACTATAAGATGCTCTGGAGTATAAGACGTACCTAGCTTTTGGGGAGGAAATCAAGGGGAAAAAATCTGTCTCCGCCTCCCAGCATCCATCCAGAATTCATCTGGTCTGTTTGCTGCAGCCCATTCGCATCCGCCATCCATTCGCCACAACCTATTCACCGCAGCCCATTCGCCACCACCCATTTGCCACTGCTGCCCATTTGGCGCTGCCACCCATTCGGCACTGCCTGTTCGCCACCGCCACCGCCTGTTCACCACTTCTGCTGCGGCCCATTCTACAACAGCTGATCAGCGCCGCACCAACCTTCTCACCCCCCACCGCAATATTCAGAGTATAAGATGCACAGACATTTCCACCCACGTTTTTTGGAGGGGAGGAGGGAAGTGCTTCTTATACTCTGAAAAATATGGTATATTTTTCACCTTTGTCTATCTTGTGCACATAAACACTCTCACCGTTTTTGCTGGCAGAGGTTTGCTTTGTTGTAGCCAAAAACAGGACTCAGGAGGACTGCACGTAACCTTCCCTAGCTCCACTTTTGCTGGCAGAGACACCGTGGGCCAGTCCGTCTCTGTTTCCAGGGCAGAGGTGGGTTTCAGCAGGTTCTGACCCATTCTGGAGAACCGGTAGTAAAAATTCTGACTGGCCCCGCCCCCATCTATTCTCTGCCTCCCAAATCCCAGTAGATTGGGAGGAAATGGGGATTTTGCAGTACCCTTCCCCCAGGAGTTGGGTGGGAATGGAGATTTTGCAGTATCCTTCCCCTGCAGTAAGGAGGGAATGGAGATTTTACAGTATCCTTCCCCTGGAGTGGGGAGGGAATGGAGATCTTACAATATCCTTCCCCTGCCACACCCACCAAGCCATGCCACATCCACAAGCCACACCCACAGAACTGGTAGTAAAAATTTTTGAAACCCACACTGTTTCAGGGCAACTCTGCGGGCCAGATCTAAACACCCCTTGGTCCGGATCCGGCCCACGGGCCTTATTTTTGACACCTTTGACCTAGATGACTGAGCATCTCCATAGACATTTATGATTTGGAGGCATTGCTTCATGATAGTTGGGTGCTCTTTGAAGGAAACATTTCAAGAGTTATTATTGAACTGATCCAGCTCCCTTTATTGTGAATTCCAGATGAAGCCCTCTAATAAAGCTCGTAAAAATGCAACGTTCCTCTGTGATTAATTAACTTAGGTCATTTTATATCCAGCCTGTTATTATCAATTTATCAATCTAGTTCAGAGCAGCCAATTTTAGCGAACGTTCCCAAGGCTAAAATGAAAAATAAATAAAAAAATCATTCTCTGACCTGTTGTTTCATTAAACCTCAGCTGTAATTAGATCAACCTGAAATCATCTTAAGGAGTAATTAAGCCAAAGAACATTTGCAAGACTATTCCTCGGTTCCTCTTGTCTTCCAAGCTGGGGCCTACAGCAACCGATTAAAGAGAGGCCGTGGGTGTGGCCTCTCGCTGTCACTCAAGTTCAAACCAGCCACAGAGAAAGGAAATAGTTCTGCTCAAGTCTGTGATAAAGGATGCCCCTTTGATTTAACCCCAAATTCATCTAAAGATCACATGAGATACTTGGAATTGTCTTATACAGATAATTGTTGTGACTCGTCCTCCCTCCTCTCCTCAGCCGGGCCCCTCCCATCTCCAACTGGGCCTTTTATCAGACTCCGAGTCTGATAATGAAGATGAATGGCCTGTCATGACTCCAGCCCCCGGCCCTGGCCCCATGTCTGGAGAGGAGTCAAGGAGTGAAAGGAGAAGCCCAATAAACCTCACTGATACAGCGTGTGTTCCTTTGGCTCAGCCTTCAGAGCAGGAAGCCAGCCAGGTGGTAGACTTACTCAGGCCTACTCCCTCTGACCCCTCCCTTTCCCAGATGCTGACAGCAGATCCAGCTGAAGACAATTCAGAGTAGATGGACCCCCTCTTCCGGAGATCTGAGAGGCGACGCCAGCAGAAGGAGGGGTGGGGCAGGCCTGGATAAATGTTGAGTCATGGAGCCACACCCCACAGCCTATATAAAGGATTTGCTTTTGGCATTCCAACCTTGATACAAGCAAAGTCTTATCTAGTTTGCTGATATCGGACCCTATCGCTGAAGTCACAACTTGGACTCCTGCCTGCCCTGACAAACCTCGAAGGAACTTGGCAAGCTGCAGAGGCTTCGTTGCCAAGTTTGTTATGGGCTTCCTTGACTCATTCATTGGAGTGGGGGTGGGACACGACATAAACTTTGACTTGCGACAATTGATTTACTGACCGTTCAAAGTTACAACGGCACTGAAAATGTGACTTTATAACCGTTTTTCACAGTTATGGCCTTTTCAGCATCCTGTTGTGGTCTGCCGGCGGCTTGCGGAGCTGGCAGCGGAGTCACACAGTGAGGAGGCTGGGGAGGAACATGGGCCAATCCTGGAGTCTGGGGAAAGGTCGGGCGAGGGCTCTGTGTCAGAGGCAGAGATGGGACCAGGGCCATCTGGGAGTTATGTGCAGACTCTGGAGCCTCCAGAGTCGGACATCAGCAAGGCAGAGGAACAGCGGGAGCCTCTTCCCAGCACGTGCATGCGGAGAGCTGCCAGAAGGCAAGAATAGTTAAAACAAAAGGGTCGACTTGGGAGTAGGGCTTGGAGATGATTGGCCCCTCCACAAGACATAAAGGAGGAGCAAAGGCACCTGGGCCTTTGCAGGAAGCAACTGGTTGGTTTCAAGACTGCAACTCCATGTTGACTCCATGTTTCCGCCTTGCAAAGTTAATTGCCAATTAGGTCTTGGCAGCATGTCAAGCAAGATAAAGGTGGGTGCTTATCAGCCTTATCCCAAAGAATTGGTGCAGACTTCTGTCAGACTCTTTACAAACTACTTGGGACTCATCTGTGAATAAACATGTCGTGTCCCACTCCCCCTCTGACAACCGGGTCTAGGAAGTCTGTATCAACTGTGGCCACGAAGCCTCTGCAGCTTTGCCAAAGTCCTGTCAGAGTTCTCAGGGCAGACAGGAATCCAAGTTGTGACTTCAGCAAACTAAATGAGACTTTGCTTGACTCAAAGTTACTTGACTCAAGCTGGTCCTTTAAATAGGCTGTGGGGTGTGGCTCCATGACTCAGCACTTATCCAGGCCTGCCCCTCTCTTCCTTCTGCTGACGTCACCTCTCAGATCTCCGGAAGCAGGGATCCTCCCACTGCGAATTGTCTTCAGCTGGATCTGCTGTTGGTAATTCCAGCACGTGGCTGGCTCCCTGCTCACACACTGTAGGAATGAGGTTTGTTTGTTCATTCCTGACATCCTGTCCGGGCATGGGGCCAGGGCTGGGGGTTGGAGGCATGACAGGCCGTTCATCTTCATTATCAGACTCTGAATCTGATAGCAGGCCCGGGAGGAGACGGGAGGGGCCCAGCTGAGGAGAGGAGGGAGGACGAGGCACAACAAAACAGTTTGAAAATGAACAGGTTCTGAATGAGCAGAATTCATAGCTGTTGAAATAAAAGGAGAGTTTTTGGGATTCCTTGTGTGCTTTTACTGTACCAAGAAGCCTAGGTCAGAACACATCCCCATAATCATGTGATCCAAAATGCTTGGCGATTGGTTCATCTTTATGACAGTTGCTGTGTCCCCTTTTGCGACCTTCTGGCCTTCAAACAAAGTCCATGGGGAAACCATATTCACGGAATAGCCAGGTTCCTGCAGTGATTCACTTAACAACTGTAACAAGAAAGGTCGTAAAAGGGGACAAAACTCACTTAACAAATGTCTCACTTAACAACAGGAATTTTGGACTCAATTGCGGTCATAAGTGGAGGACTACCTGTAACGGGGAGGGGAATTTATGAAGAGCAGGCAACTAGTGTAAATGGAGACAATTTGCACAACGTAAGATGTTCTACGCTTCAGCCAATCGTGTTAATATGACTGTAAAGAAAGCTTATGTTACATTTTGGGTCTTACATTACAAAGTACCAACAGGGTTTGAGGCTGTAACAACCGAGTCGGGTAGAGCATTCCAGGCGTTGGCCACTCTGTTACTGAAGTCGTATTTTTTGCAATCAAGTTTGGAGCAGTTTACTTTGAGTTAGTATCGATTGTTTGCCCATGTATTATTGTGGTTGAAGCTGAAGAAGTCGTTGGCAGGCAAGACGTCTTAGCAGACAATTTTGTGTACTGTGCTTAGATCGGACCGCAGGCGGCGCAGTTCCAGATTGTCCAAGCCCAAAATTTCAAGTCTGGAGGCATAAGGGATTCTATTGTGAGTAGAGGAGTGGAGGACTCTTCTCGACCTGCTCAATCGTGTTAATGTCCAATATAAAGTGTGGATTCCAGGCAGATGAGCTGTATTCAAGAATTGGTCTGGCAAAGGTTTTGTACGCCCTAGTTCCTGATTTTGTATGATGCACATTTTAACCTATTTTGTATCATTAGTGTCTTTAAGGGATTTTTTCCCCTCCCTCTTTTCTTTTCTTTTCAATTTCCATTCATGAGACATCCTTATTCAGTTGGTGGAGATGTAACTCAAGATTCTGGTCATCAGTGAAATAAAGAGTAACGGCCGTTTTTACAGAATAAGCTGATCATAATTGCCACATTACTTGGAAGCGATCACCAACATTTGACATTTAATGTGACAGTAATTTTCCTTTCTTCTGCTGAGTGAGTCATGCCAGATGATGGACAATTTACTTTCCTATTTCTCTTGAAAGGTGTGGGTGTGCATAGGTGCGGAAAATTTATCTTTTAAAAAGATTCATGCATAGTTGTTGCTTAAAACAGTCCTTGGAATTGTTTTTTTTCTTTTTCTTTTTTTTTTTTGTTTACATTTATACCCCGCCCTTCTCCGAAGACTCAGGGCGGCTTACAGTGTATAACAGTGTATAAGGCAATAGTCTCATTCTATTTGTATATTTTTACAAAGTCAACTTATTGCCCCCCCAACAATCTGGGTCCTCATTTTACCTACCTTATAAAGGATGGAAGGCTGAGTCAACCTTGGGCCGGGCTCGAACCTGCAGTAATTGCAGGCTACTGTGTTCTTAATAACAGGCTTTACCAGCGTGAGCTAAACCAGCCCTTCTGCGACCTTCTGGCCTTCAAACAAAGTACATGGGGAAACCAGATTCACGGAATAGCCAGGTTCCTGCAGTGATTCACTTAACAACTGTAACAAGAAAGGTCGTAAAAGGGGACAAAACTCACTTAACAAATGTCTCACTTAACAGCAGAAATTTTGGACTCAATTGCGGTCATAAGTGGAGGACTACCTGTAACGGGGAGGGGAATTTATGAAGAGCAGGCAACTAGTGTAAATGGAGACAATTTGCACAACGTAAGATGTTCTACGCTTCAGCCAATCGTGTTAATATGACTGTAAAGAAAGCTTATGTTACATTTTGGATCTTACATTACAAAGTACCAACAGGGTTTGAGGCTGTAACAATGGAGTCGGGTACAGCATTCCAGGCGTTGGCCACTCTGTTACTGAAGTCGTATTTTCTGCAATCAAGTTTGGAGCGGTTTACCTTGAGTTAGTATCGACTGTTTGCCCGCGTATTCTAGTGGTTGAAGCTGAAGAAGTCGTTGACAGGCAAGACGTCGTAGCAGACAATTTTGTGTACTGTGCTTAGATCGGACCGCAGGCGGCGCAGTTCCAGATTGTCCAAGCCCAAAATTTCAAGTCTGGAGGCATAAGGGATTCTATTGTGAGTAGAGGAGTGGAGGACTCTTCTCGACCTGCTCAATCGTGTTAATGTCCGATATAAAGTGTGGATTCCAGGCAGATGAGCTGTATTCAAGAATTGGTCTGGCAAAGGTTTTGTACGCCCTAGTTCCTGATTTTGTATGATGCACATTTTAACCTATTTTGTATCATTAGTGTCTTTAAGGGATTTTTTCCCCTCCCTTTTTTCTTTTCTTTTCAATTTCCATTCATGAGACATCCTTATTCAGTTGGTGGAGATGTAACTCAAGATTCTGGTCATCAGTGAAATAAAGAGTAACGGCCGTTTTTACAGAATAAGCTGATCATAATTGCCACATTACTTGGAAGCGATCACCAACATTTGACATTTAATGTGACAGTAATTTTCCTTTCTTCTGCTGAGTGAGTCATGCCAGATGATGGACAATTTACTTTCCTATTTCTCTTGAAAGGTGTGGGTGTGCATAGGTGCGGAAAATTTATCTTTTAAAAAGATTCATGAATAGTTGTTGCTTAAAACAGTCCTTGGAATTGTTTTTTTTTTCTTCCCATTTCCCATTCATTAAACGAACAAAAGTATTATGGAATTTTGATGATGTGTTGAAAATGCAGGGCAGGATCCAGGTAGAAATACAAAATTAACATCTCATTAATTTCAGTGGCAGAGTTAACATTCGCTTAAATCAATTCTGTCAAATTCAAAGGAGCCTGAACTGGCTCAAAGTTGTTTGGAATAAACTTGGGATTTTAAAGCTACAGGGACAATATGTTAAATGTGCATGATGGTGACGACGATGATGATAATGATGACTGATCATCGCAAAGCCAGGGCCTCTGGTGGCTCAGCAGACTAAGTCTGTCTGCTATTAACACAGCTGCTTGCAATTACTGCAAGTTCAAGTCCCACCAGGCCCAAGGTTGACTCAGCCTTCCATCCTTTATAAGGTAGGTAAAATGAGGACCCAGATTGTTGGGAGCAATAAAAGTTGACTTTGTATATAATATACAAATGGATGAAGACTATTGCTTAACACAATGTAAGCCACCCTGAGTCTTCGGAGAAGGACGGGATATACATGCAAATAATAATAATAATAATAAAAAAGATATTCAGACTGGGTTTGGCATTTTTGTCTCCCTATTGAGTCCTTACCAAGGATCTTGGCTAGGCAGATCTGGATGTTTGATGGTGTTACATACATTGTTGCAGGATGGAAGGTGTTCCAAGAAAAGCTTCCTTTTGCAATTGACTGATGGCAAATTTGTCAATGCCAACAAATGTTCAACTTGTGCTCCAGTTGTTTTGGGATTCCTTGTGTGCTTTTACTGTACCAAGAAGCCTAGGTCAGAACACATCCCCATAATCATGTGATCCAAAATGCTTGGCGATTGGTTCATCTTTATGACAGTTGCTGTGTCCCCTTTTTTTTTTTTTTTCTTTTTTTTTTTTTTTTGTTTACATTTATACCCCGCCCTTCTCCGAAGACTCAGGGCGGCTTACAGTGTATAAGGCAATAGTCTCATTCTATTTGTAGGTCTTTGTATTTTGTTCTCTTCTCCAGTTCCTTCTCTTCTATTCTGCTGTCTCTAGGCACTGCCTTATTATTATTATTATTATTATTATTATTATTATTATTATTATTATTATTATTATTATTATTATTATTATTATTATTATTATTATTATTATTATTATTATTATTGTTTACACAGTATACACAGCAAACTAGATAACTATGCTGGATTTCGTATCACAGATCACAAGTCGAAAACTTCCCAAACGTTTAGGATTGAGTGATGTATCGGCGGATTATGCGAGCAGATCCCAGTAAGGTGGCCTTCTGCAGCTGACCAATGGTGATCTTGTCAGCACCAATTCCTTTTAAGTGCTTGCCTGGGTCTTTAGGCACAGCTCCCAGTGTGCCGAGTACCGCTGGAACCACCTGCACTGGTTTATGCCAGAGTCTCTGCGATTCGATTCTCAAATCTTGATATCTGGTGACTTTTCAAGATTTGAGAATCATCATCACCATCATCATCATCTTTATTCATTAAACATGAAACTCAGTCAATTGAGTTTATTGTTTGTTTATTATTTATATACTTTACTCATTAAACATGAAACTCAGTCAACTGAACATTCAAAAAGGCATCACAAATACCATTGACTGGCGCTAATAGTTGATACAGGTTGCTGCCAGCATCGTAGGTATCGACCAAGTACCTTCTTAAGATGTACGATGTTCCAAGTAGCACAGTTTTTTGCAAATCTGCAGCTGTTATTGCAGGAAGCTGCAATTCGTTGATGTATCTTATAAAATTCTTGGACATGTTACCAAGTGCCCTGATAACAATGGGTATCACTGTTACATGTTTCATCCATCGAATAATAATAATTATTATTGTTATTGTTGTTGCTGTTGTTGTTGTTGTTGTTGTTATTATTATTATTTGTAATTTACATCTTTAGGGCTGTCCACTCATTGTCATCTCTGGAGAGTGTACAAAGATTAAACCAAAGAGACAAGAGATTAAAAATAAAGATTAATGATGGTCATATTGGGAAAATCACTGTAACCATAGAAACGCACAGCATTTTTATTTTATTAGGCAGAGTTCAGTTGACATGCAGAACCTGGAAGACCAGATTTTCAAGGTCTTTAATTTGCAGTAGTATTCAATTTAGCTGATTTAATCCATCTGTTTTAGTGAATATCTTCCCTCCAAGCTTCCACTGGGAAAACACTTTGTGAGTTAAAGTATTGTCTGCAGAATCACACTTATCAAATGGCCATTAACCTCCAATGTCAAGACTGATATCAAGGAACAGCTTTTCATGTCTGGTCTGTCTCACAAGGCTGCCACTATCTCGGTTTGCAGACCACATTTTTTTATTATCCCAAAGGTGCTTTTTTAAAGAAGCAACTGGACTTTCTGATTTTTCTTTGAAGACGTTTTACTTCTCATCCAAGAAGCTTCTTCAGCTCTGACGGGATGGCAGGGAATGGAAGGATTTATACTGCTTGCAGACAACTGGTCATCTGAATTCTTTTTAAAGAGCCGTTGAGGCGACTTGGAGGTTTATCTGTGTCCTCAGTGGTGCAAATGGGTCTGGAGCAGTGGTAGGATTCAAATTGTTTTACTACCGGTTCTGTGGGCGTGACTTGGTGGGTGTGGCCAGGGGGTGTGATGGACAGCACTCAGCCTCCTGCAATCTCCTGGGAGGAAAAATGGGCCATGTGTGGGGGACATGCCACTCCTCAGTGCCCTGTTTGGGGCCTAGGAGGCCTCCCTGAAGCCTCCTGGGAGTGAAAATGGGCCATGGGGGGCTGCACCATGGGGGGCTGCACCTCCCTGCACTTACATGGGAGACAAAATGTGGCACGTGGGGACTCCTGGAAAGGGCAGGGCAGGAAGTGGTGGGGTCAGCAAGCAATTTAACTATTGGTTTGCCCGAACCGGTCCAAACCGGCTAAATCCCACCTGTTGTGTCTGCGCCCCCGAGCCGGGCCCCCTGCCAGAAAGTGACTTGGAAAGTGAGGGGGAAGGGCCATCAGGACTTACCTCTGGAACACCGGCTTCCCTGGCTCAGCTCCAGGAGCCAGAGACAGGCCAGGTGGAGGAGATAACAAGGCCTCCGTCCCCTGACTCTTCCCCCCCCCCAGGCCACAGCTCCAGATCCAGCTGATGGCAATCAGGCCTGGCTGGACCCTAGGTTTCGTAGGCAGGAGAGGCGGGAACAACAGAAGCAGGGGTGGGGCAGGCCTAGGAAGCCCCACCCCACAGTATATAAAAGCATCAAGAGCTGCTGTGCCTCTTTGTGGCAGGCAAATCAACTGCTTGACTAGAGCTGAAGTTCTGTTTGTTGACTCATAAGCATCAAGGGAGATAACAGAGACGCTTGGCAGACGCTCGCTAGTTTGCTGATAGTGCCGGCTAATTAAGCCATCGCTCGGACGGAGGCGAGGGGGGACAGAACACCACCACTGGTCTGGAGCCTTCTTAAAACTGCTGAAAGGACTGTGGTTATAGACTAGAGAAAGATGATGTTGTCTCTCTCTCTCCCTCTGTTGAGAGAGGGCTGTTCAACGTTGACATAGATGGCCTCTATGAGTACCTCCACAGACACATTTCTGTTAGATTTTGTGGATCTTCTCTAGAGAAGGTTGTCACGCTGGACAAGGTAGAAAGGAAGAGGAAAGGAGGATCAGCAGCCAAGTGGATAGGGTCCGTTACAATGGCAATGGGTGCACAATTGAAAGAATAGATTATCACGGAGAAGCAAAATATCTATACGGTCAAAAGCGTTGACCCCGACTTGATGGCACATAATGGATACTTAATCAATATTAACTTGTCATGTCCGTAGCACCTTAAACTGTAACAGAGAATGGGTTCGTACTCCCTTCTCACTCTTTCTGTTTCTATTCCATTCTTCAAATTAATAAAGCTTGGAAGAAATGGTAAAATAAGGTGATCAGAAACCTACAATAGTGTCAGACTGTCTCTGATTATATTTAGGAAAGGAAACACTTTGACTTCATTTGAAAATAAAGAAAAGTACTTTTACTAAATACATCTGGAATACAGCCGTGGATAGTTGAATCTGAGACAAAATATGGCCAACATCCCATAGCCCCTCATTAGTCCCTTCTTCCCATAAGAGGTCAGGCAGCGCTGGGCCAATGTCAGCTCCCTCCCCCCCTCCCCCGGTGGTAAACTTCTTCCGAAGGTCTCCGGCTGCTTGGCATGTCAGAAATGCAGGTTTCGTTGAAAAGCCCGCGTATTTGGTCTTCATGGTGATTTCAAACCTTTCCTCCCCCCTCCCCTTTTTTATGTCAGAAGACACTCTTAAAGGGCCCTCTTCTCCTTTCCTGTATAGGATAGTTGTTATGTTCGGGAAGTAACGAGGCTGGAGACCAGGGTAGTGACAACAGCTCTTTAATATAGGGTGAACCCAGCAGCCTGGCTGGGGAAAAACATCCCCTTATATACTGTTTAACCGGCGGCTTCAACCAATCAGCAACGTGCTTGCTTCCCGCCAAAATATTTAAAGATACATAACACTCCTCCCCTCCCAGAAAACACTTTACCACTATTTACATATTATTTACATGTTATTTTTCGACGTAGTCACGCAAATAACCTGGGCGTCTCCTGATTCTTTCGGACCTGCGCGGTTCAGTCCTGGGTGGTGTTTTGAGCTGGTCGGAGGGGCTCCTCCCAGCTCTTTCTCTAGGCCATCGGGCCCTGGATTACTTGCAGACTCTTTTTCTTGGCCATCCGGCCTTGGATTACTTTTAGAGTTTTCCCTGCTGTTTCCATCGGGAACCTGATGGCGTCGCTGGACCTCCGGGACCTCAGCTAAGTCTTGCGCCTCCCCCGGGTTATGGTCAGCTGTGGGTACAAATAATGAGTGGTCATGATCTGTCTCATTTAGCTCGGGTTGTGCAGCTATTCGCTTCTTATCTGATCTATGTGGCGCCCATACCGGTTGTCTTTAACTCAACCAAGTATGATTTTGGACCGTTGCTTTTATGATTTGCCCTGCTAGCCAACTTGGGCCGCCCCCATAGTTGCGGGCCCACACTCGGTCGCCTATGCCCATTTCTCTCGTTTTTCCAGTTCCCCTTGTAACCCTCTGGTGTGTAATGGGATTCAAACGGTCAAGTGGGCACCGGAGCTCCGTCCCATCAATAATTCGGCTGGGCTTCTGCCTGTAGCAGTGCTTGGGGTTCTGTGCTGAACGGCCAGAAAGAAATCTATCTTTGTTTGCCAGTCACCTGGCTTGAGCCTGACACGCCTCCTTAGCGCCCGGACGGAACGCCTGCAAGGCCATTCGACGCAGGGTGGAAAGGCGCAGAGAGGGCATGTCGGATGCCCTCTCTGCCAAGTATTCTCAAACTGGGCTGCCGTGAATTGCGGGCCGCTGTCGGATACCAGAGTGTCAGGCAACCCGTGGGTTGCGAATAGGTGGCGCAGGGCTGCGATTACTGCCTCGGCTGTCATGGATTTCATGAGTATGATCTCCAACCATTTAGAGAAAGCGTCGACAACCACTAGGAAGGTTTGGCCGTGGAAGGGCCAGCAAAATCAATGTGGATTCTTGACCAGGGCCCTTGGGGTTTTTCCCATTCCTGACTGGGGCCGTTGGGGTAGAGGTCTGGACTCTTGGCAAGCCTGGCATTTCCTACCCTCTCAGCAATCTCTGAGTCCATGAGTGGCCACCACACATAGCTTCTTGCTAGCCCCTTCATCCTTACGATCCCTGGGTGACCTCGTGGAGGAGGTCCAATACCCTTCCCTCAATTTCTCCGGGATTACCACTCGATCACCCCATAGCAGGCACCCCTTGAGCCGAGAGCTCATCACGCTTTTACAAATTCCTTAAACGCCGCCGCAGCGGCCACCCTCTTGTACCCAACCGCGTACAGTCCTCAACATAATGTCCCGGTATGATGCCCGAGCCACTTCCTTAGATGTGACTGGGCCAGAGTCCAAAGAGTCAATAAGCAGGATGGGCGTCCCCGGAGTGGGGTCTTCGATCGCCCCTGGTAGTGGGCATCTGCTTAACGCGTCCGCATGCCCCACTTCTTTTCCCGGTCGATGCTGCAGCTTGTAAGAATAAGCGGCTAAGAAAATAGTCCATCGAGTCAATCGTGGCGAAAGTGCCACAGGCGTTGGGCGGTCGCCAGCCAGTATTCCTAACAGCGGTCTGTGGTCAGTCACAATTTCAAAGTCTCGCCCAAAAACATATTCGTGAAACTTTTTTACCCCTGACACAATTGCTAGCGCTTCCTTATCTAACTGGCTATAGTTCCTCTCTGTGGAGGACATCGTTCTGGAGTAGAAGGCTATAGGGGCTTCCGTGCCATTTGAAGTCTGTGGCTGAGCACAGCCCCACCCCGTAAGGGAGGCATTGCAAACCAGCACTAATGGCAATGAGTTATGATACTGGATGAGCAGGCTATCGCTCGAGAGCAGGTTTTTTACTGCTTCGAAAGCCCTACTTTCCGACTTTCCCCAAGACCAAACAGTATTTTTCCCTAGAAGCTTATGCAGCGGTTCAGCAACGGTCGCTTTGTTTTTTAAAAAAACCGCGTAAAAATTCACTAGCCCCAGGAATGCCTGTAGCTCTGTTTTGTTTTTGGGCGCTGGAGCCTTTCTGATTTCCTTGACCTTGCTCTCAGTGGGTGAATTCTTCTTGTCTATTCGGTAGCCCAAGAATTCACGGATTCTACCCTATCTGGCATTTGTTCACTTTAACCTTTAGTCCGCTGACCGGAAAATGCCCAGAACCTTTCTCAGACGCCCCCAATTCCTCTACGTTTCGCTGATATCAATACATCATCAAGTAGGAACTACCCTGGGAGCCCTTGCAGAAGTCGCTCCATTAAGTTTTGAACAGCCCTGGTGCCACACTCACCCCAAATTGTAATCGGGTACACTTGAATGCACCCTGTGAGTTACAATCGCTTGGGCTTCGCTGTGTTCGCTCACGGGCAGTTGTTGGTAGGCTTGAGCCAAGTCTAACTTTGCAAAGACTTGCCCTTGCCCCAAAGAGTGCAGCAAGTGTTGCACCACGGAACCGGTAAGCGCTTTTCTGTAAGGCTTTGTTTAGCCGCCTTGTAGTCAGCGCAGATTCTAATTGACCCATCTGGTTTTACTGGGGTGACGATTGGCCTCCCACTTTGCGTGATCGACTGGCACCAAAATCCCTGATTTATGAGCTTATCTAGCTCCTTGTCAATTTTAGGTTTAAGGGCAAAAGGACTCTCCTTGCCTTTAACCTAATGGGGCTACCTGGGGTCTAAGTTGAAGGAAATAGGGGTCCCCTTGTACTTGCCCAGGCAGTCCTTGAAGACATCTTGAACTCGCTCATGAGTATGTCTTTCAGGTTACAGTCACTTCTGTAGATGCCAGTCACTCCCATGCCCAGTGCACGAAACCAGTCTAGTCCCAACAAACTAGGCAGGGTCCCTTCGACGATCGTGATGGGCAGGGTCTTCTTGTGTGGTCCGTGACCGACTCGGACAGAGGTGGTCCTCAACAGGGATTCGATTCCCTTGGTAGTCGTGGACTCGTAGCCGTTGTGTTTGCAGGTGGCGCTGACTGATGGCAGTGACTTCGCCAAAGTGTCCCAGGACATGATGGTGATCGCTGACCCGTGTCCACTTCGAGTCGGCACCGCACTCTTCTATTTTGGGTTTGGTGAAGATCTTCTTCTCCACCGGGTTGAGGCGCGCCTATGACCACCGTCGCTGGTTTGAATCCGCGCTTTTTGTTTGAGCCAATCGCGGGTCGCCTTGCCGATCCGCGCTCTGATTGGCCGATTTGAATTTTCGGCGGAAGGTTGGGGAGCTCGACAGACTTGAGCTAGGTGCCCTTCTTCTCGCACCGCCGACATGTTGCGCCCTTGAACTTGCAGCGTTGGCGCTGGTGTTGACCTCCGCAACTTCCGCATTCGTCCCGGTCTTCTTTCCACGCTTTCGGTTCGACAAACCCTTCCTCATCCTCACCGTCAGATTCGGTTTGGATCTCTTCTTGGTGCACCGGGGTTGACTTTGTGCTCGCCTTTGGTGTGAGAGGCTTTTGCAGGGTCTCCGCCGCTTGGGTGGACATTTCATGTGCTCTGGCTTCGTCCAGAGCGTTTGCCAGCGTCAGATTGCTTTTCGATAGCAGCCGCCTCCGCAAACGCATGTCTCTGACCCCCCTGATGAGTTGCTCCAGCAGCACCTCGTCCAGGTCTCGGTACCCACAGTCTTTGGAGGCTTTCCGCAGGGCGGCCATGTAGTCGCCGATGGATTCGCCTCAGCTGTCGGCGCTCCAAATTCAAAACGCCGCACGTATTTGGACGGCGTTGGCGAAATGGTTTTTAGCAGGGTTTGCAGAGTTTGCCACGATACCGATTGTACCGGCGTTGGCTCTGCCAGGGCTTCCGCGATGTCGATGACCTCGGACCGCAGTGGCTCAAGAAGTATGCCCTTTATGCGGTTGTCTGGAACTCCTTGCAGTTCGTTGGCTTCTAGAAAGCTTTGAAACGGGTCATATGCCCCATTTCTCTCTAGCTGGGTCAAACGGCGCGGGCGGAGTGTAACTGGCCATCTCCGCGTTTCTGCCCTGTGTTTGCTGGGTTCGGTTCTTCCGTGCTTCAGCTCGGTTCTGGTGCTCCTTAGCCTCGAGATCCCATCCTCGTCGCCAGTGTTATGTTCGGGAAGTAACGAGGCTGGAGTCCAGGGTAGTGACAACAGCTCTTTAATATAGGGTGAACCCAGCAGCCTGGCTGGGGAAAAACATCCCCTTATATACTGTTTAACCGGCGGCTTCAACCAATCAGCAACGTGCTTGCTTCCCGCCAAAATATTTAAAGATACATAACAATAGTAATACACCTTAAGTCCATGAGCTATTCTACAGTAAACATAATAACATTGCAATCTAACTACTAAATATAAAATGCACAAATAGAAGTGAAGATTGGAGTGGAGGCTTGTTGTGTCTCGTCCGATCTCACCACAGCCGGGGCCTTCTTATCTGCTTCTGAACACGGAGGAATGTCCTAGTATGCCTCCCAGCCCCAGCCCTGGCTCCATGCCCAGACAGGCTGAAGTATCTCCAGCCCCCAGCTCTGGCTCCATGCCCAGGCAAACGGAGCAACTAGACCCCTCCCCCTCCTCCACAGCATGTGAGCCTGAGGGAGGTCAATTGCCAACAGCTGCAGACTGGAGTGACCCTCGCGTCAGAAGACTTGATAGGTGGAGGCAACAAAAGGAAGGGAGGGGCAGGCCTGGATAAGTGCTGAGTCATGGAGTCACACCCCATGGCCTATATAAAGGACCTGCTTTCTGGCATTCTCTGAGTCAGGCAAAGTCTAAACATATCTTGCTGAAATCACTTTCTGGTCTCCTGCCTGCCCTGAGGACTTTGCTAGGACTTTGGCAGAGCTGTGGAGGCATGCCTGATTCGGATTTCCCTGACCTGGCCGTCAGCGGAGGAGTGGGACACGACAAGGCTGACAAATAGTCTCCCAGAAATTTAAAAGAGATAATCCAGTATTAATCCAGCTCCACTTAATTCTGTTGGAAGAAATATCCATCTGGGTTCAGTTCCAAGTGGGAAAAAGACACTGGATTCATGGTAATCGCTTGGAAAGAAGGTTTATTGATGAACAAGATCACATGGCTTGAGATCCTGGGCTTAAAAGGGCAGAGGTGCTGAGAGTGCCTGGGTTTTAGCCTTTTGTTGGGCTTTGAATTTGAGCTTGTATTCTGATTGGTTGTCAGACTCCTATGGGGCCATGCAAGGGTAACTGTGTAGGTTGTCTGTGTCCCAGGCTTGGTTGAGCTGGGTGATGATGTAATGAAGGAGTTTTGGGCCATTCCTATTATGGCTGTGCTAGAAGGAGGTAGATCTTTGTTATATAGAATAGACTGGCCCAGGCCTTAATGACCCATTGACAAAGGGGGAAGGTGAGTTTCTGCCTCTCTTTTAGAAGAAATATTCTGCCCTTTTAATATTTCCTAAAATAACTCATTTTCCTAGGAGAAGGGTAAGTGCTAACTTCCTACAATACATAGCCATGTTCAAGTGGTACCATGTTAAATCCAAGTGCTTTGAAAAACAATCAACACTATGAACATCTTAAATTTTAGATCATCTGGAATGTATTCCAATCTTTCCAGATTCACATGTATACAGGTTTCTCCATCAAATGTCTGGCCTTGTCTAAGCTCAACAACCAAACTAAATTTAATTAGGTTAAACTAAGGTAAGGTTAAGGTGGATTTTGGGGAGACGTGGATAGAAAGGGGCAGTGAATCCTAGGTTTGCAGGCTACCTTGGCAAGATGACAAAAATCCTGGAATAAGGATATGGTTAATAAGGGTCAAATGGGAACGCAGTGGCTCAATGGCTAAGATGCTGAGCTTGTTGATCGAAAGGTCAGCAGTTCAGAGGTTCAAATCCCTAGTGCCATGTAATGGAGTGAGCTCCCGTTACTTGTCTTAGCTTCTGCCAACCTAGCAGTTCGAAAGCATGTAAAAAATGCAAGTAGAAAAATAGGGACCACCTTTGGTAGGAAGGTAACAGCATTCCGTGAATCTCTGGCATTTAGTCATGCCGGCCACATGACCACCGAGTCATCTTCGGACAGCGCTGGCTTTTTGGCTTTGAAACGGAGATGAGCACCGCCCCCTAGAGTCGGGAACGACTAGCAACTATGTATGAGGGGAACCTTTACCTTTACCTAATAAGAATCATCTTCTTTTGCATGGACTTAAATCAAATGCTTCTATTGTTGTTAGTCTTGGAAGCAAGATTGGACAACGGTGTGTTGCCTTGCGAAGTATGGAAATTCATTCAGCCCTGCCTCTTATGTGCTGTAGTGAATGTTAAAACCAATCATATGTTGGCAGATGTTCAATTTTCGATGAGTTACTGTTTCATCTGATAGGAAAGAGATTTATGCTGAAATTTACTGTACATAGACTGAAAAAGAAATATGTTTTATGGAAGTTGAAACTGATTATGATTATATGAGCAATAAAAAAAGGCTTGGCATTCAAAGAAATATGCCATCACCAGACACATAGAAATAAACCACATTTTCACATAGAATAGAATGGAATGGAATGGAATGGAATGGAATGGAATAGAATAGAATAGAATAGAATAGAATAGAATAGAATAGAATAGAATAGAATAGAATAGAATAGAATAGAATAGAATAGAATAGAATAGAATAGAATTCTTTATTGGCCAAGTGTGAAGGAATTTGTCTTGGCGCATATGCTCTCAATGTACATAAAAGAAAAGATACGTTCATCAAGAATCATAAGGTATAACACTTACTGATAGTCATAGGGTTCAAATAAGCAACAAGGAAACAATCAATATCAATATAAATCATAAGGATTGCCAGCAACAAAGTTACAGTCATGCAGTCATAAGTGGAAAGAGATGGGTGATGGGAACTATGAGAAGATTAATAGTAGTGCAGATTTAGTGAATAGTTTGACAGTGTTGAAGGAATTATTTATTTAGCAGAGTGATGGCCTTCGGGAAAAAGCTTTTCTTGTGTCTAGTTGTTCTGGTGTGCAGTGCTCTGTAGCATCGTTTTGAGGGTAGGAGTTGAAACAGTTTATGTCCAGTATGTGAGGGGTCTGTAAATATTTTTACGGCCCTCTTTTTGACTCGTACAGTATACAGGTCCTCAATGGAAGGCAGGTTGGTAGCAATGGTTTTTTTTCCTGCAGTTCTAATGATCCTCTGAAGTCTGTGTTTGTCTTGCTGGGTTGCAGAACCAAACCAGACAGTTATAGAGGTGCAGATGACAGGCTCAATAATTCCTCTGTAGAACTGGATCATCAGCTCCTTGGGCAGTTTACGCTTTCTGAGTTGGCCCAGAAGGAACATTCTTTGTTGTTCTTTTTTGATGACGTTTTTGATGTTAGCTGTCCATTTTAGATCTTGCAATATGGTAGAACTTAGAAATTTGAAGGTCTCTACTGTTGATACTGTGTTGTCTAGTACTGTAAGAGATGGAAGCATGAAAGGGTTTCTCCTAAAGTCTATCACCATTTCTACAGTTTTGAGTGTGTTCAGTTCTGATTGTTCTGGTCACACCACAAGGCTAGTTGTTCAACCTCCCATCTGTATGCAGATTCATCATTGTCTCGAATGAGACCGATCACTGTTGTGTCATCTGAGAACTTCTGTAATTTAACAGATGGATTGTTAGAGATGCAGTCATTGGTATACAGAGAGAAGCACACAGCCTTGCCCTCCCCTGTGCTAAGTGTTTAATGGCCGGATGCCTTTCCTGTCACCAATGCTGAGTTTTGTTCAGCAGACACATTCTGCTTAGCTTCACCTGCTGCTTCCTGTTTGTTAGGAAGCTTATGATCCACTTACAAATGTGTTCAGATACCTGTAGCTGGTTTAGTTTAGTTAGAAGAATATCTGGAATGATGGTGTTGAATGCTGAACTAAAATCCACAAAGAGGACCCTTGCATAGGTCTTCAGAGATTCAAGATGTTGTAGGATGTAGTGCAGAGCCATATTAACAGCATCATCTGTTGATCTATTTGCTCGGTATGCAAACTGCAAGGGGGTCTAACAGCGGATCCACGTTATCGTTGAAAAGTGACAATAATAGAAGTTATGAAGGAAACAAAAAGACCAGACTACATCCTCTCCAATAGCCACCCCCACATAAGCAGGAATTAACACCAGACAAATACTCAAGGAAAAATAGGAAGCAAACTCCTACACTCATGAGTACAGATAATGTTACCGAGTTGGGTAATGAAATGTCTTCAAATAAACAACCAAGAGCAGAGACCACCAAAGACCCCCCACACATCAACCCTGAACTATTTACATTCTCTTCTATTGGAAACAGATTATTGCTGTCATACCTCCCATGACAAAAGTGGCAGATGGTAAACTAAATCATACCAACATTTACAGAATTCACAGATTAGACAAATACCGGTAACTTCTAATCCCAGGAAATGGGAATTTCTTTCTACCGTCTCAAAAATGGGGGCATATGTTTAATACCTTCTGATCAAGAGGTGGGTTGTTTCAACTCAGTTTTTTTTTCAGTTAAAATAAAAACAGAAATATAAGAATGATCAAGATCACGCAAAGTGTTTGTACCACTTTATCATGCCTTGATAAGGCCACACTTGGAATAGTGCATCTAGGTTTGGTTGCCATGATGTAAAAAAGATGTTGAGACTCTAGAAAGAGTGCAGAGAAGAGCAACAAAGATGATTAGGGTACTGGAGGCTCAAACATATAGAGAACAGTTGCTGGAACTGGGTATGTCTAGTTTAATGAAAAGAAGAACTAGGGGAGACATGATAGCAGTATTCCTGTATCTCAGGGGCTGCCACAAAGAAGAGGGAGTCAAGCTATTCTCCAAAGCAGGACAAGAAGCAATGGGTGGAAACTAATCAAGGAGAACCTAGAACTAAGGAGAAATTTCCTGACAGTGAGAGCAATTAATCAGTGGAACATCTTGCCTCCAGAAGTTGTGAATGCTCCAACACTGGAAGTTTTTAAGAAGAGATTGGATAACTGAAATGGTATCCAAATGGTATCCTGAAAGGGTTTCCTGCCTAAGCAGGGGGTTGGACTAGAAGACCTCCAAGGTCCCTTCCAACTCTGTTATGCAGAGTGCCGGCCAGCTGCTCTCCCGGTTTCTGGTGCGCGCATGCCAGTTGTCAGCAAGAATGTGACTTCTTAAGGCATATCAGTGACTCCATACTTTCTTCCCATTATTAATTTTCTTTTTCCTCAAAGTTCCTTTTCTGCTCTTTGTTGCTGTTTATTTTCCTTGACAGGTTCCTTCTGCTGATCTCGCACCTTGAGAGGTAACTAAAGAACCGACAAGGGAGACTGGTCTTTTTAAAGATACATTTCTGTTATCCCACATTAAAGCAGCAGAAAAGAAGAACTCTTAATGAATTAGCACACTGGCTGTTGGAAATTAGCTGAACTGCAGACTTAAAGCATGTGAACTTGATTGCCTTGGGACATTATTAGTGGACGCTAAGAATGAAAGCTGTCCATATTAAATTGGTACATTGATCCAACTAATTCAGCCTTTTCCAAGCTGGTCCAAATGAGATGAGACTCCAGCTTCTAGGTAAGATAGAGATTATGGCTGTTGCTAATATTAAAAGTTGCTGGAGATGCCAGAAAGAAAAGACTTACTCCCTGAAGAAGAGAAATATACAATTGTACTATATACAATGTCCTAATTTCCAATATTCCCATTTGTGTTATTAAGTAGATATCTGGAACTGGATGAATGGAATTTAGGGGTCTCTAGTGCTCTTTGGGATAGGTTGTTTTCTTGCAGACCCAAATGTAATTAGTGATTAGTACAGTGCTAGACTAATCAGACCCAAAAAAGGTAACGTAATCAGTGATTAGTACAGTGCTAGGCTAACCAGACCCAAAACAGGTATTGTAATCAATGGTTAGTACAGTGCTAGACTAACCAGACCCAAAACAGGTAACATAATCAGTGGTTAGTACAGTGCTAGACTAATCAGACCCAAAAAAGGTAACGTAATCAGTGGTTATTACAGTGCTAGACTAATCAGACCCAAAACAGGTAACGTAATCAGTGGTTAGTACAGTGCTAGACTAACCAGACCCAAAACAGGTAACATAATCAGTGGTTAGTACAGTGCTAGACTAATCAGACCCAAAACAGGTAACGTAATCAGTGGTTATTACAGTGCTAGACTAATCAGACCCAAAACAGGTAACGTAATCAGTGGTTAGTACAGTGCTAGACTAACCAGACCCAAAAAAGGTAACGTAATCAGTGGTTAGTACAGTGCTAGACTAATCAGACCCAAAACAGGTAACGTAATCAGTGGTTATTACAGTGCTAGACTAATCAGACCCAAAAAAGGTAACGTAATCAGTGATTAGTACAGTGCTAGGCTAACCAGACCCAAAACAGGTATTGTAATCAATGGTTATTACAGTGCTAGACTAACCAGACCCAAAACAGGTAACATAATCAGTGGTTAGTACAGTGCTAGACTAATCAGACCCAAAACAGGTAACGTAATCAGTGGTTATTACAGTGCTAGACTAATCAGACCCAAAACAGGTAACATAATCAGTGGTTAGTACAGTGCTAGACTAACCAGACCCAAAACAGGTAACATAATCAGTGGTTAGTACAGTGCTAGACTAATCAGACCCAAAACAGGTAACGTAATCAGTGGTTAGTACAGTGCTAGACTAATCAGACCAAACAGGTAACGTAATCAGTGGTTAGTACAGTGCTAGACTAATCAGACCAAACAGGTAACGTAATCAGTGGTTAGTACAGTGCTAGACTAATCAGACCAAACAGGTAACGTAATCAGTGGTTAGTACAGTGCTAGACTAATCAGACCCAAAAAAGGTAACGTAATCAGTGGTTATTACAGTGCTAGACTAATCAGACCCAAAACAGGTAACGTAATCAGTGGTTAGTACAGTGCTAGACTAACCAGACCCAAAACAGGTAACATAATCAGTGGTTAGTACAGTGCTAGACTAATCAGACCCAAAACAGGTAACGTAATCAGTGGTTATTACAGTGCTAGACTAATCAGACCCAAAAAAGGTAACGTAATCAGTGATTAGTACAGTGCTAGGCTAACCAGACCCAAAACAGGTAACATAATCAGTGGTTAGTACAGTGCTAGACTAATCAGACCCAAAACAGGTAACGTAATCAGTGGTTATTACAGTGCTAGACTAATCAGACCCAAAACAGGTAACGTAATCAGTGGTTAGTACAGTGCTAGACTAACCAGACCCAAAACAGGTAATGTAATCAGTGGTTATTACAGTGCTAGACTAATCAGACCCAAAACAGGTAACGTAATCAGTGGTTAGTACAGTGCTAGACTAACCAGACCCAAAAAAGGTAACGTAATCAGTGATTAGTACAGTGCTAGGCTAACCAGACCCAAAACAGGTATTGTAATCAATGGTTATTACAGTGCTAGACTAATCAGACCCAAAACAGGTAACGTAATCAGTGGTTAGTACAGTGCTAGACTAATCAGACCCAAAACAGGTAACGTAATCAGTGGTTAGTACAGTGCTAGACTAACCAGACCCAAAAAAGGTAACGTAATCAGTGATTAGTACAGTGCTAGGCTAACCAGACCCAAAACAGGTATTGTAATCAATGGTTATTACAGTGCTAGACTAACCAGACCCAAAACAGGTAACATAATCAGTGGTTAGTACAGTGCTAGACTAATCAGACCCAAAACAGGTAACGTAATCAGTGGTTATTACAGTGCTAGACTAATCAGACCCAAAACAGGTAACATAATCAGTGGTTAGTACAGTGCTAGACTAACCAGACCCAAAACAGGTAACATAATCAGTGGTTAGTACAGTGCTAGACTAACCAGACCCAAAACAGGTAACATAATCAGTGGTTAGTACAGTGCTAGACTAACCAGACCCAAAACAGGTAACATAATCAGTGGTTAGTACAGTGCTAGACTAACCAGACCCAAAACAGGTAACATAATCAGTGGTTAGTACAGTGCTAGACTAATCAGACCCAAAAAAGGTAACGTAATCAGTGGTTAGTACAGTGCTAGACTAATCAGACCAAACAGGTAACGTAATCAGTGGTTAGTACAGTGCTAGACTAATCAGACCCAAAACAGGTAACGTAATCAGTGGTTAGTACAGTGCTAGACTAATCAGACCCAAACAGGTAACGTAATCAGTGGTTAGTACAGTGCTAGACTAACCAGACCCAAAACAGGTAACATAATCAGTGGTTAGTACAGTGCTAGACTAATCAAACCCAAAACAGGTAACATAATCAGTGGTTAGTACAGTGCTAGACTAATCAGACCCAAAACAGGTAACATAATCAGTGGTTAGTACAGTGCTAGACTAGCATTGACGATAACAGAATAACAGAACTGGAAGGGACCTTGGAGGTCTTCTAGTCCCAGCCCCTTACTCAAGCAGGAAATCCTATATCATTTCAGACAAGTGACTATATAGTCTCTTCTTAAGGACCTCCAATGATGGAGCACCCACAGCTTCTGAAGGCAAGCCATTCTACTGATTAATTGTTCTCACTGTTGTCTAGTTTGAGTAATGAGATGTCTGCAAACAAATAACCGAGCTCAGAGATCACCAAAGGCCTTATTTTCAGCCCTGAGCTACAAATGCTCTCCTTTATTGAATGGAGTTCATTTTGACCTGTTACATTATTGAATTGGGCTATAAAAAGCTTTATAAGTAATCACCACTGATGTTGAATTGGGCCCAGGAACTAATATGTTGGGTGTTTTATCTATATCTCTCTGCAATGGCAAGATTGCCCTGCCAACAACTTGCTTGCTGAATTCTGGACTAACTGGAACTTCTGGATCATCCTCAGAAAAGAAAGAAAGAAAGAAAGAAAGAAAGAAAGAAAGAAAGAAAGAAAGAAAGAAAGAAAGAAAGAAAGAAAGAAAGAATGAATGATCACCATCATTTAAGAACCCCATAATCCCTTGCAGGGTAGAGTCTAGGCAAGTGAATGGAGCTAACAGAGTGTTTAATGGCCGGATGCCCTTCCTGTCACCAATGCGGAGTTTTGTTCAGCAGATATATTCTCAAGTGTGCCCAGAGAGAGAAATATCTGCCTCTACCTAGGATCGAACTCACAGTCTCCTGATTGTGAGGCGAGAGCTCCACCTCTAGGCCACCGCACCACTCAAATGAATGAATGAATGAATGAATGAATGAATGAATGAATGACATAATCAAATGGTTTTGAACATGACCAGGTTTCAAGAACATTTGTTTGAAGATCTTTGGAAGCCTCTGGATGCTATGTTTGGAACTCAGGAATTCTGTGCACAATAAATCCTTGTTTTTCTACTCACACTTGGCCAATCCCCCACCCTGTCAAAAATCTTGGAGTTTTCATATCAAATGACCTAAATGCCAAAGCCCACTGCAACTACATAGCAAAAAAGGCTCTAAGAGTTGTAAACCTAATTTTACGCAGCTTCTTTTCCAAAAACTCTACACTACTAACTAGAGCATAAGAAACATTTGCCAGACCTATTCTTGAATACAGCTCATCCGTCTGGAACCCATACCACATCTCTGACATTAATACAATTGAACGTGTCCAGAAATATTTTACTAGAAGAGTTCTTCGCTCCTCCGAAAACAACAAAATACCTTATACCACCAGGCTTGAAATCCTGGGATTAGAAAACTTAGAACTCCGCTGACTTCAACATGACCTGTGTTTAACACACAAAATCATCTATTGCAATATCCTTCCTGTAAAAGACTACTTCAGCTTCAATCGCAATAATACAAGAGCAAACAATAGATTCAAGCTTAATGTCAACCTCTTCAAACTTGATTGCAAAAAATATGACTTCTGTAACAGAGTTGTTAACGCTTGGAACTCATTACCTGACTCCATAGTCTCTACTCAAAATCCCAAAATTTTCAACCAAAAACTGTCTACTATTGACCTCACCCCATTCCTAAGAGGACTATAAGGGGCGTGCATAAGAGCACAATAGTGCCTACCGTTCCTGTGCTATTGTTTCTTCATTATATCAAATTAATATAGTTGATGCATATTTTTTACTCACATATATATATATTTTCTTCAAGACATGTTGTTTTATCTATGACAATTGTTTGTATATACTGTTGTGACAAAAAGAAATAAATAAATAAATAAAAGATCTTTGGAAGCCTCTGGATGCTATGTTCGGAACTCAGGAATTCTGTGCACAACAAATTCTTGTTTTTCTACTCACACTTGGCCAA
Source organism: Ahaetulla prasina (assembly GCF_028640845.1). Taxonomy (NCBI): domain Eukaryota; kingdom Metazoa; phylum Chordata; class Lepidosauria; order Squamata; family Colubridae; genus Ahaetulla; species Ahaetulla prasina. The sequence continues at coordinate 85,481,192 of NC_080546.1, read as the reverse complement.
TAAAGTATTCTATTATAACGTCACAAACCACCCCTTTGGATTCTAAATAGTGGTGGTATTTAGCCGATTTGGACCGGTTCGAGCAAACCGGTTGTGGCGACCTGCCCCGGCACTATGCTGTTCTATTTAGCCACATTTTCTAAGCTGTGTGCATGCGTGCAAGCCATGCAAGCAAAGCATGTGCGTGAAAGGTGACACACATGCATGGAAGGCCTGCAAGTGAGCAAAACGAGCATGTGCGTGCATGCGCTCACATTTTTGGGGCGCGGCAAATCGGCAGTAAAAATCTCTGATTCTAAACCTTTGTCCCTCCTCCCATTAGATCCACCTTGGTCAATAAGGAAAACTGAGCAAAAACAAATCCCTTTTGAGAGAGTCAGAGCAGTTTTTGAGTCCTATAATTGGTTAGGATAAATATACTAAAATTAACACGGAAAAGGGTTTGATGCAAACAAACTCTACAATGTTCATTAGCCCAATGTAAACTGTTCAGTGTCTTTTTCCAGTGCCTTGGGAATATTCTTTTTAAACTTTGCATCTAGACAGCCTTTTAATTGCTGTGATTGAAGTGAAGCCTTTCAGCTTGTAAAACAAATTCGCTTTTGATTCATCGGATATTCACTAAAAGCTCCGAGTTCATAATCATAATGTTGCATATTGTATAAGAGAGAGAGAGAGAAAAGAATACTGTTCTCTAAAGAATAAATTGAAAATAAATGTATCGTTTTAGCTCAAACGATTTAGCCTAAATATTTAACTTAAGTTGCACATTAATGGCACTAATGAGTGGCATTATTTAAATAGAAGTAAAACTTGCCATCATTTTATATACGCAACTTCAGAGAAGCGGTAAATGTGCAACTTAAGCTAAATATTTTCTTTTGATTGCTTTATTTTGCATTGTTTATTGTATAATAAACTATTCTACAGAGCCAAATTTTTGTGACAATCTTCTTCTTCTTCTTCTTCTTCTTCTTCTTCTTCTTCTTCTTCTTCTTCTTCTTCTTCTTCTTCTTCTTCTTCTTCTTCTTCTTCTTCTTCTTCTTCTTCTTCTTCTTCCTCCTCCTCCTCCTCCTCCTCCTCCTCCTCTTCCTCCTCCTCCTCCTCCCATTATTATGATTATGATTATGATTATTATCTCTTTTATTTATTAAACATGAAACTCAGTCAACTGGGCATTTAAAAATGCATCACAAATACCATTGACTGGTACTAATGGTTGATAGGGGTTGCTGCCTTATTTTATATTATTATTATTATTATTATTATTTCATATCCCTCATCGGATGTTTGCAATCATGTTGATGATCCTATTTTTATCAACAGCCACACGAAAAAGTGCTGCTGAGTTTTGTCCAAACCAGTCCCTTAATAATTATTAGCATGATTAAATATTAATAGCACTCATCTAGTAGTCTTTGAATTAACAAATAAATTGGAAAAGTTTCATGATTAACTGATGTGGCCCTTAAATTAACAGATGCATTTGGAAAAGCAACCCAATTTTATTTGAAAATTGACTTGGAAAACCAGTTTATTTGGTTATTGGGCTCAAATGATTGAAACAGATCAACTTGTTAATGGTTTAGCACCTGATCTGAATGGTGTTTTCTTTTTTCTTTTTTGCTTGTCCATAGAAGCCTCCAAACCGATTGAGTTTCTTAATAAACATCAGATGCAATTCCACATTTTTGAAAAATTCGGTTGAGTTCAATAGTTTTTGAAATTCCTTTCCGAACTGAATATTCACATAGTTCTAATAATTAAGAAAATATTCTGTTTTTGTTTTTTTTAGAAAAGGATGAAGTTAACATACAAGGTCCAATTTTGGAAGAATTTCGATGCAAGCTACGCATTCATATTGCGTGACATAATTTGACTGACGAATTGCTTAGTCAATCAAATTATGTCATACAATATGAATGCCTAGCTTGCATTGCAATGTGAAATTAATTGCTTAGTCAGTCATTAGATTACATCATCTGCTTTTTCACACTGGGAATGAAAGAAATGAACTAGACTAAGACTTAAGTGTTGTGGCCTGTCAGACGCCATCCCCTCGGGCAGCTGAATAAGAGGAGGAAGAGGAAGAGGCATGGGTCAGCATCAGGACAATGTGGGAGCTCCAAGGGGGAAGAGGGAATGGAGCTGGCAGAGAGAGAGAGAGAGGCAGACCCTGGGCCATCCATCAGCCCTCAGGTAGAGAGTCAACAGCCTCCAGGTCTGGAGGTGGTTGATGAAGAAGAAGAGGAACAGCTGAGTCCAGTGCTCGATGCACAGCGTTACAGAAGGCAGAGGAGAGGAGAGCAGTGGAAATCTATGGGCCAGTCCTTGGGAAATAAGAGCTACTGCTGCTAACAAGGCCCCACCCTAACTCTGGGGATAAAAGGCAGGAGGTGGAGATGAAAAGGTGTGGCAGACAACTATTCATCTTCT
>NC_080546.1:85278756-85476256 GCF_028640845.1 Ahaetulla prasina | reverse complement strand
TATTTTTCGGAGTATAAGAGGCACCAGAGTATAAGTTTTTGGGGAGGAAAATAAGAAAAAAGCTGATTGGCAGGTGGATCGGCCTCCTAGAATACCCCCAGTCAGCTCTTCCCAGAGGTGAATTTTAGCAACAGGTCCCTTGGTTGTGAGCTCTGTGCCTTGCTTTTTTTTTTTTTTTTTTGCTTTTTTTCCACCCTCTGAAATTTCTGAAACTCTATTTTAGAAAAAACTTTTTTTACTGCTTCTGAAAGCCTCCGAAACAGCTTCAGAAAAAAAAAAGCCTCTGAAGCTCTGTCTCTGGGCTTCTTTTCTGAAGCTCTGTTTGGAGGCTTTGTTTCTGAAGCTCTGCTTGGGGACTTCTTTTCTGAAGCTCTGTTTGTTTTTTTGTTTTTTTTTCTGAATCTTCATTTCTGATGCTTTTTTCAGCCTCTGAAACAGTGGTGGGATTCAGCCAGTTCGCACTACTTCGGGAGAACCGGTTGTTAACTTTCTGAGCAGTTTGGTGAACTGGTTGTTGGAAGAAATCAGTAGGGCAGAGAACCAGCTGTTAAATTATTTGAATCCCACCACTGCTCTGAAACCTCCGTTTGAGAAGCTGGGTGGGCCTACATTCGGAATATAAGACACACCCAGATTTTCACCCTCTTTTTTGGGGAAAAATGGTGCATCTTATAGTCTGAAAAATTCGGTAACTTGATTTCTCAAAACAAGTAATCTTGTTATCTGAGAAGCTACGTTGACTCAGACCATTTTTCTACTTGAGACTAAGTTAATTGTCTTGTTGCTTTCTACATAAAGAGTTTGATGGAGAGCTGGCTGAATCTCATTTCAACATCTGCCACAAAATGTTGTCTCCTTCTGTCACCTGAGGTCACAACCTACCTTAACGGAACCAGGATGGAGAATCCATAAGGGGGACATAGTTCTATTTTCCAGCAAAGAGAAATAGCGGGATTCAGAAGATAAAGCTAATGGTTGCTCTTCTACCTTCACCTGTGGGAGCTGCCTCACATTGCCTAGCAATGTGATTTGGTCTCTTTTGTGGCCACCTGCCAGATTTTTCTAACAATCTGACACTTTTTTTAAAAAAAAATTATTATAATGTGTGTAGAGCAGGGGTATCAAACTTGATTTCACGGAGGGCCACATCAGGGTTGTGTTTGATCTCAGGGGGAGGGGAGGAGGGGTTTGACCTAGTGGTGGGATTCAAAAATTTTTTACTACTGGTTCTGTGGGCATGGCTTGGTGGGCTTGGCTTGGCTTGGTAGAAGTGACAGGGGAAGGATACTATAAAATCTCCATTCCCTCCCCACTCCAGGGGAAGGTTACTACAAAATCCCCATTTCCTCCTGATCAGCTGAAACTCAGGAGGCAGAGAATAGATGGGGGCGGAGGCAGTCAGAGATAGTATTTACCGGTTCTCCAAACTACTCAAACTTTCTGCTACCGGTTCTCCAGAACTGATCAGAACTTGCTGAATACAGTCTCTGGCATGGCCAGTGTGGGCATGGCCAGCTCGATGTCACTTGTGTTGGGGGCACCTGTGGCGGCCTGAGCACTCTGTCAGAAAAAACAGGCTCCCGAGCTCCGGGTTTTTGCTGCAACGGCCTCCTGTGACCCTCTGTCAGTGAAAACAGAGCTCGGGAGGGCCACCCACAGCCCTCGTGAGCTCCATTTTCAGCTGAGATGGCCTACTGCAGTGATGGCTAAACTTTTTGCCATCGCGTGCCAAAAGCAGGGGGAGTGCAGTGGGGTCATGCACAAATGTGCCCACACTCATACTTCAATGCACCCCACCTCCTGGGCATGCACGTGCCCCCCCACTCCTCTGCTTTTGGCATGTGATGGCATGGTGGGCCTGATCGGCCCATTTTTCATCCTCTTCAGGCTCTAGAAGCTTTCTTGGAGCCTGGGGAGAGCGAAAACGGCCTTCCCCACCCCCCGGGAGGCCCTTTGGAGGCTGGAAACAGCCTGTTTCCTGAGTTCTGGTGTGCCCGGAAGGCCCAAAAATCAGCTGGATGGTGCGCACATGCACACCAGATCCAAGCTAGGGCAACATTCACGTGCCCACCTGTGGCACGCATGCCATAGGTTCGCCATCATGGGCCTACTATGACCCACAGAGGGACCATGGGCCAGTCCTTCACTGTTTCCAGGGCAGCCCCATGGGCCAGATCTGAGCCCCTCACAGGCTACCTCCGGCTTCCGGGCCTTGAGTTTGACAGGCCCGATGTAGAGAAATAGGGAGATTTCATGCATACTATGTATGGGAAGGATTCCATGAGATTTCAGTCTTGATCTCGCCTCTCCTAGACTTCCCAGTAGCTTTTGCACCTCTACATATATATATATATATATATATATATATATATATATATATATATATATTTATATATATATATATATATATGTAGATCTTTGGTTATTTGGGTTTTCTCCCACGTAAAATTGGAAGTGCCTTGGCGACGTTTCGACGAAGTCTCATTCGTCATCTTCAGGCTTCAGCTTCATGCTTCTAGGAGCAATGTGTGATCGCAGCTGTTTTTTCCTTTTAACTCCTAGAGGGGGTTTGAACTGATTGGGTGGGAGCTTGGCTGTGCTCTGATTGGATGGAGGTGTGTCCTGTTTGGGTGGGGGCTTGGTTGTGCTCAAATTAGTCTGAGTTGCAGGGGGATTTGAGCTGGTGAGCTGCATTGCTGTTGTTTGGCTTCGTGTTCATGATCATGCTACATCTTCATGGTGGGTGTCAGTCTGCTGCATGTATGGATTGGAGGGTTCGAAATGGCTAATGTTGCAGCTGTGGTCTGGCTTCTGGTCCTAGGTTGTTCTTCATCATCGGTGTGGGTTTGAGTCTGCTTTCTGGGTGGTGACATCCTGTGTGGCCCTCGTGAGTGTGGGTCTGGTGTCATTCCTCATGTTAGGGACTCGTTTGTCAATAAGGGCGGGTTTCCAAATGGCTGGTAGGCGGGAGGTATCATCTCGTTTATTCATGCTGTGTGGGCGTTTTTCTATCTCGATGGCTTCTCTGATTATTCTGTTGTTAAAGTGTTCAGTTTTGGCGATAGTTCTGGTCTTTTTAAAGTCGATATCATGTCCTGTGGCTTTAAAGATATATATATATATATCCTGGCCAACATATAGTATACCTGATAGAGTTTGGTCTTCAGAATGCGCTCAGTAAATGATAAAGGACCGAAAGTCACAGAGGAAACAAAGAAAACAAGAACCAATATGTAAAAATGAAATGAGAACTTAAGTTCAGGATTGTAAATCCGGGTGCCAGGTTGATAGGACCATCTGGACCAAAAGTAAGATTCTACCTATGTGAATACTGACTTCAACATATATAAGCGATATTTTGACATCCTGTCACAGCAAAAACTTGCTGCAAATCTTTGCCAAAAGCTTCTTGGCTTTTCTGAAATACATATTTCTTGTCAGAAGTTCCTTGATTGCTGCATAACTGCTTAATCGAGTCTGCTAGTTCGAGTCCTTCTTTTTCATTATTTCCATTCTATACTTTTTTCTCTAAATTTGTATTACTGTAGTTTCTACTATTACAATTAAAATTCTTAGTAAAAATTACAGTACTTTATGTGAATATATATGTATTATTATGTATGTGAATATATAAAAGTAAAGATTCCCCCGTACATGTGTGCTAATCGTCCCTGACTCTAGGGGGCGATGCTCATCTCTGTTTCTAAGCCAAGGAGCCAGTGCTGCTCGAAGATGTCTCCGTGGTCATGTGGCTGGCGTGACTCAATGCCAAAGGAAGGCACACAGAACACTGTTACCTTCCCACCAAAGGTGGTCCCTATTTTTCTACTTGCATTTTTTACATGCTTTTGAACTGCTAGGTTGGCAGAAGCTGGGACAAGTAACAGAAGCTCATCCCGTTATGCGGCACTAGGGATTCGAACCGCTGAACTGCCAACCTTTTGATTGGCAAGCTCAGCATCTTAGCCACTGAGCCAATGCATCCCATTATGTAAATATACATACACACGCGCACACAGACATGTATATATACACAAACACACACTCTATCTAACTACATATATACAGAGACATACAAATATATGTATGTATGTATATCTATATTATACATCTATTTATCTATAGATCTATATTTGTATACATCTGTATCTCTCTCTCTCTCTCTCTCTCTCTCACACACACACACACACACTCACTCACTCACTCACACGCACAAATAAATTCACCCTTTTAGATTATTTGAATATTTTTCCCCTCATGCCTTTGCCACAATGTTAACCACAGATTTCTTACCGTCTCCTCTCAGCCTTCTGCAGAACTCAGGCTGTGAATGAACCCTGTGCAAGAAGAAGAAGAAGAAGAAGAAGAAGAAGAAGAAGAAGAAGAAGAAGAAGAAGAAGAAGAAGAAGAAGAAGAAGAAGAAGAAGAAGAAGAAGAAGAAGAAGAAGAAGAAGAAGATGATGATGATGATTGTAAATGGGCAATTCTAACTCTGAACATGGTGAGAAATTCTGATCTAGCCATCCTGAAAGACTCTGGATTTTCCCCTGGGAGAGACTATGTAAATGGAGTCTTGTCCAGATAAGCTGGCACAAAGCAATTCAAGGCCACCTCAGCTACTTGACTGAGCTGAATCAGGTGTCTTTTGACTTCCTCAAAGTGAATTGTGTCAGCCTATTACAAATCATTTTGTGAAGGTGAATTGCTGTAGCTCTTATTCATGGGATTTCTTATGCGTCTCAATATATTATATTTTATATTATGGGTTGTAAGTGATGCTGTTTTTTTATTATTATTCAAAAAGTTTTACAAAAAAAATTTCCCCCTTTCCCCCCACCTCTCCTCCCCCCCCCTTCACAACCTCCCTTCCCCCTCCCCCCCCCGACTTCCCGGAACGAGCACAAGGTATAGTTAAAAATAAAACAAACATATGCTAAAAAAAATTTCATCCCAACTTAATTATACTCCTACAATTCTCATCAGTTCCTAACTTCTCCCAAAAACAATCAAAAATAATACATCATAATCATTCAAAAGCAGTCTGATAACTCTTAGTCTGATATCTACTTTGAATATAGTCAATCCATTTTTTCCATTCCTTTAAGTATCTTTCTTGCATATTGTCTTTCAGAAAGACTGATATTTTCGCCATCTCAGCCAAATTGGCAACTTTCAATATCCATTCTTCTATTGTAGGTACTTCTTTTTTCTTCCAATACTGTCCTATTAGTAATCTTGCTGCTGTTATTATATGCTGTTTGTTTTTATCCGGATCTCAAAGAGGTAAAGGAACGCAGTGGCTAAGACGCTGAGCTTGTCGATCAAAAGGTCGGCAGTTCAGCGGTTCAAATCCTTAGTGCTGTGTAATGGGGTGAGCTCCCATTACTTATCCCAGCTTCTGCCAACCTAGCAGTTTGAAAGCATGTAAAAAGTGCAAGTAGAAAAATAGGGACCTCCTTTGGTGGGAAGGTAACAGTGTTCCGTGTAGCTTTGGCATTGAGTCATGCTGGCCACATGACCACGGAGAAGTCTTCGGACAGCGCTGGCAATTTGGCTTTGAAACGGAGATGAGTACCACCCCTAGAATCGGGAACGACTAGCACATATGTGTGAGGGGAACCTTTACCTTTACTTACAAAGAGGTAAGTAATGTTATCAATAGAATCAATCCATCAGTCAGAGCTAGCAAACCTTTTGTTGCTTGTTTGTTTAGAATGGATTACCATACATTTCTTTTTTTAAAAAAATCAAGTTTTGGTGATATTTTTTTTCTTCACACACACCCACATATTTTATTTTATGAACAAAATATTGGCCATATCATATCTTATACGACTTGTCATATCCAAATACATTTTACTTAGTTACAATTTCTGCCAAAATATCCTTTTCCCATATTTTATAATCATATCTTAATATTTCTATGCTTATTTGTATAAACAAAATCTTCTTTCACCCTCAGGTTCTAATTTCTCCAAATAAATACAGCAATCGAGAGAGACGGAAGAAGGAGTAGGGAGATGGAAGGAAGGGAGAAGGAAGAAAGGGAAGAGGGGAGGAAGAAAGGGAGGGGAAATAAGAGTAGGAGAGAAGGTTAGATAGGAAGGAAGAAAGGAGGAGGGGGAGAAAGGAAGAGGAAGTAGAGAAAGAGTAGGAGAGGAGGGAAGAAGAAAGGAGGAAGGCTAAAAGAAGGGAGGGAGAAGAAAGAGAAGAGAAAGAGAAGAAATATTGCTGTTAACTAAAAAAGATGAAAGGGAAGAAAGGGAACTCCGAACATGTTAAAATGTATTAGGATAAAGAGTGAATTATCAAGAAAATTAAAAGAACATATATAATTAAAAATAGATTGCTGTTGTGACTCCAGCCCCCGAACCTGGCCCCATGCCCGAAAGTGACTCCGAAAGTGAGGGGGAAGGGCCGGTAAGCCTTACCTTGGGAGCACCGATTCCTTTGGCCTGGCTCCAGGAGCCAGAACCAGACCAGTCGGAGGACATAATGAGGCCGTCATCCCCTGATTCCTCCCTTCCCCAGACTACGCCTTCAGACCCAGCTGACAATAATAATAATCAAGCTTGGATCGAACTGCGTTTCAGAAGATTAGAGAGGCAGTGTCATCAAAGGGAAGGTTGGGGGAGGAGCCCCACCCCACAGGATATATAAGGAGCTTTGGGACTGCTCTCATTCCACGGGAAACAAAAATTAGCTGAACCATTTCAAAGAGAGCTGAAAATCTTATCCTGCAAGTCATTTGTTTGAACTTTGGCAGGCAGCTGAGATTTCTCTGCCAGGACTGATAAGAGCCGTGAATCCACTGGCTGAAGGCCAGCTTGTTGCCCCAAAGTGAGGAAGGAGACAGAACAGATTACCATACATTTCTATGGCCATCTTATCACTGACTCTTGATTGATAGATACTATCGTTGATTGTAGATAATTGACACAGATGCATAAAATCCAAACAAGCTTCAAGGTTTTAGCAAGGCCTGGGAATCGAGAACAGAAGTTCTTTGCTGCTCAACTCTAATAGTGTCTCCAGAATCCACAGATCTTTAGGTGGCATTTTCTTCCTTTCAAGCTTCTCTATAGGCTTATTTATTAAACTTAGCAGTGAACGCAAACCTGGAGAAGTAGCAGAAACCCTATTATAAGAGCCTTTTGTTCCCTAGCGAGATTTATCACCAAAAAGAGGCACACAAATCTCTTTTGTATTCAGCAGAAATGATAGACTTGCGTTATCAAGATCGGAAATCCAAAATCTGTACTTCTCCCGCTCATTCTCTTGTCTGAAGATAACATTTCTTTTTTTTTTTCTGCCAATTTTTTTTTTACAAGCATAATAAAAAAAAAATCATTGTGAACAAATTATTGGTCAGGTACATCTTTAAACATATCAAGTTTCACCTATGTTATAATCTAATACAATGTATTTCCCTTCTTCTTCTTTAAATTCAAGTATTTATTTGCACACAATCTGATTAGAGAAATAAATCAAATTCAACCCATTCAGGAAAATATTTAAATGAAGTCTAGTCCCCATGCTTAATTCCCTTCAACATCATTAATAAATTCTATTTACGTTTTATAATTTCACCACTCTCAGCTTTATATCTACATTACTAATCAGAGGTCATACTATCTAAAATGTCTTTCTTAAAACTGCCCAGAGATCACATAGACAATTCCATTCTTCCCTCATCTTCCTCTGCCTCTAAATCAATAACATATATTTAAAGTTTTCCATCCAATCCATTTTAATATCAAATAAAACATTTAACATTTGCAAGGGTAATCACTAATTCTTTCCCCCAGTTATTCTCCCAAAGTATTAATTGTTTCCTTAGAAGTTTTATCAAATCCTTTCATTACCTTACTTATTTGCAAAAAAAAAAAAAAAATTCTTCCTCAGTATAATAATACCCATTTCCCTCTTATTTCAATTTATTCTAGCATTTTTCCCTCCATTTCCCAAAACCTCAATTATTTTTATCATAGTTGTCACTCATATTTTAATATAAATATTAACGTTTTCTAAAATGAATTTCTTAACATAACTCTAAAAGCAGCCATTAGTTCCTTTCAAAAAAATGTCATGCGTCTACATCAGCAGCGCCTTCTCCATGGGAATAGTCCACTATTCCATTCTTACTTTCCTTCTTTGCTTCTTTCTTCTTAAATAAGAATCTCCGCTTAAATCAATACTCCAAAGAAACCATCTAGAAATCTCTTCTAAAACTGTTGTGTGGTCCCAATAACACCAATCCTCATGGGAATAGTCACAAGAAAGCTATTCGACTCTTGCTATTTTCCTCTGCCTCTAATTATAAAGGCAGCCATAAGTTCCTTCCAAAAAAATGTTGTGTCCCCACATCCACAGAACTTTCTCAATGGGGAATAGTCTGCTCTTCCTTTCTTACAACTTTCTTTGCCTCTGGATTTTTGTTTAAATAGGGAATTCAATTTCCATAATTCAAAGACACGCCATCTGAAACTCTCTTCTAAAACTGTTGTGTAGTCCCAGCAACCAATCCTGTAGCTGTCTTTTTCTGCCTCTAGATGTCTTCTTGAAACAGTTACTGCTCACAGATGATAAGTAACCATTTTGGTGACAAAGATCCTTTGTTCTCAAATGCTTTGGTACGTGGAGGTCAATTTTCCAGGATTTTCCCTTAGTTATATCTTAGGGGCTGCCACAAAGAAGAGGGAGTCAGGCTGTTCACCAAAGCACCTGAGGGTAGAACAAGAAGCAATGGGGGGAAACTGGTCAAAGAAAGAAGCAACTTAGAACTAAGGAGAAATTTCCTGACAGTTAGAACAATTAATAAGTGGAACGACTTGCCTTCAGAAGTTGTGAATGCTCCAACACTGGAAATTTTTAAGAAAATGTTGGATAACCATCTGACTGAGATGGTATAGGGTTTCCTGCCTGGGCAGGGGGTTAGACTAGAAGGCCTCCAAGGTCCCTTCCAACTCTGATGTTATGTTATGTTATGTTATGTTATGTTATATTTATATCTTCCAGATTCTTATGTCCTATTGATATCTTTAGTATTCCATAAATTTAAAACACAGGGATTTGAGATATTCACATAAAAAACACTTCAATAGCTTCTTTTACTTTCTTTAATTTCCAATATAATCCATTAAAATTTCCAAGAGTCTCCAAATCATTATTTAGTTGGAAAAAGTTTATTTTTCTTTTCTTTATTTAAATGGACTCTGCTTCCAGCCGAGCCCTATCTTCTCTCTTTCACTTCCTGAATGTGTATTCTCCAAATTGACTTTCACTTTCACTTGTTATTCAATTAGCCGCCAATCTACAAGTTCTCCCCAAGGCTTGTGCCTCTTTTGAATTCTTATTGTTCCTTCGTGAGATCATCACTCACCCGACTTCAACAATTAGTTTCTTGATGGTTCTTCCTCCTGCCCACTCTTGTAGCTGTCGTGGCTTTGGTGCAGCTGCCATGATGGACTATGGCGCTGCATTCCTCCCCGCTGGGTCGGGGGAAAAGATCCGGAGCTATAGGGAGTTTGCCAACTCCCCATTCACTCCGGCAGCTCTCCCACTCTTCGCTGCAGCTATGGTCCAATCTGAAGTTCGGACGGACCCCCTGGGTGGGGGGATATTGGCGCAAACCCTGGAAACATCGGGGTTTGCGACGGTCTCGCCTGCGACACTGGCCACGCCTCCTCTGAAGATAACATAACATTGTTATCTGAAGATAACAATGTAAGCCGCCCTGAGTCTTCGGAGAAGGGCGGGATATAAATTCAAATTAAAAAATAATAATAATAACATTTCCACAGGTAGCTGAGGGACCTTCAAGAAGAGATCACATGAGGGGAGAAGCAAGAACTTTCTATCCATCTACTAGCTGATAATCTGGGAGTGCCCAGGTATTTATTTATCCCAATCCTATATTAGACAGGGAGAGCAGCTTCACCCTCAGCCCTGATTTCAGTGAGAATTACCGTATTTTTCGGTGTATAAGATACACCTTCCCCCCCCCAAAAGTGGGTAAAAATTTGGGTGTGTCTTATACACTGAATGTAGCCCTGCCCTGTCCACCCATTGGCCCCCACCCTTTGGCCTCTGCCTCCGAGCAAGTAGCAAAAAGAAACAGCCCATTTCAGCTTGAGTGCAGCCTAAGTAGAACAAGTTGATTGGCCTCCCGACTCTCAGCTGTTTCAGGCTGCAGGGATTGCCTTGGCCTATTGCTGCATGGACCTCTGCTGCTTGCTGCAAGGAGGTAAATTGCTGGGAGCAGATTTTTTTTTTCTTGTGCTAATCAAGCTATGCTGAAAACGAAAATGAAAGTAAAGCAGGCTGTTTGCTGCAACGAGGCAAAATTGCTGGGAGGCAGAGGCAGATTTCTTTTTCTTCTTTTCCTCACCAGAAAAGGTAGGTATGTCTTATAGTCCGGTGCGTCTTATACTCTGAAAAATATGGTAAATTAGTGGGAAACATTTTCCCTGTGCCTCCAGAAGCATCAAGTAAAATGGTACCACCTTGTTGTTTTGCTAGCTGATCCATGATCATTTGGTATGCTTGTTTTCTGATCTTGGTTTAGAAGTGGCTTCTTGGCTGCAATATATGCACTAAGGTGTTCATCGTTATAGTTCTTTTCTTGTATGTAATCTGTGTGAAGTACGTCGTATCGGTCTCGTTGTGGTGCAGGCCGGCCGAGTTGCAGTAATGTTTTATTGATCATGGCCATACATTTGTCCTCAAGAATAATCAAAGCCTTGTTGAAAATGTCTGGACCAAACATAATTTCTAATGTTGGATTTTCCCCCTTACCAGAAGGAGCCCCCTTGTGGAGCACTGTGAAGCTGTTGCCATGGCAACTCCACTGTGCTGCACAATAGAAGCCATTTCAAGACAGTACAGTAGAAGCCATTTTAAGGCACAACAGGCTGTATCTTAACAGAACACACACCACTTAGGGTGTCAGGGGTGTCTTACCCTCATAGAATTTTTTTTCAGAGAGTAAGTCATTTGTATATCAAGTTTGGTTGAAATTGCTCAAAGCATTCCAGAGTTATGCTGGAACACACATACCCACACAAGATGCTACGAAACAGCTGACCAATCTACAAACATCAACTCCATCAACCAATCAAGATTTAACAACACATCTGCAAACATCAACTCCATTAACCAATCAAGATGTAACAACACAGCCAACCAATCAGCTTTCAGCAATTAAGCCAGCACTCCACACACATACCCCACCAGTATTTATAGAGAAACGACAGTTATAACCATGCTTTGCTCGCATAAGCATGAAGCCAAAAACTCCAGCCTGAAGATGATGAGTGAGACCTTGTCGAAACATCGCCTAGATACTTTCAACCTTACATGGGAAAAGACCTGAATATGCAAAAACCTACATACCTATACCCGTGAAAACCTATGAAATATATATATATATATATATATATATTTATATTTATATTTATATTTATATATATATATATACATATACATACATACATACATACATACATACATACATACATACATACATACATACATACATATATATATATATATATATATATATATATATATATATATGTAGGTCTTTGGTTATTCGGGTTTTCTCCCGCGTAAAATTGGAAGTGTCTTGGCGACGTTTCGATGAAGTCTCATTCGTCATCTTCAGGCTTCAGCTTCGTGCTTCTGGGAGCAATGTGTGACTTCTTGCTGTCTCTCCCTCCTTCCCCCTTTTCAAACAATTTTAACAATCATGGATTAGTATGATGTATTCCATGCAAACTTGAATAATCATCCTAGATCATTTCTTTCCTAGATTCAAAGAAAGATTTAAATATAATACCATTTCACATCTAGAACAATGGATCTATTTTGATTTGTAAATCAATTACACCAACACCATTAAGAACAGAACAGCTGATAAAGACAAGCGGTTGGTGGATATAGGCATTCTGGTATAATAATGACAGACTGGAATAGTTATAACAAAAATTCAGAGGAGGGAAGCAAATTATCAACAGCCGCAGTCATCTCTGATTGAGAAGTCAATTCCCATCTCCATTCTCTGTCCTGTCCTATTTTTAAAATGCTATAAAAGGAATAAGGCCAACATGGGCTTCTCAGAAATTAAAAAATGGGAGATTGATATCATAATAATAACCATTAGGCACTGCAGGGTACAAAATAACACACTGGACTTCTGAATTAATGGCTCTATGAAAGCAAACCTTGTCACATCAAGGATACTTAATTATAAAATGGCTTTGGAATGCTAGACAATCTGTGATGTATTTAATTTAACTCATAGTTTCTCAGGGTTCGTTTTAACTCTTTGTCTCCTGTGTCCTTCTGATGTGTTCTTCAAGTGCAACTATGACTGAGTTCATTTCTCTTTAGGGATCTGGCTAAGCTATTGGTTTATTCACTGGAGAAGGAAATGGCAACCCACTCCAGTATCTTTGCCATGAACCCCCTATGGACAGTATCAGGAAGGCTGAGCGCCAAAGAAGTGAGGCCTTTGAACTCTGGTGCTGGAGAAGATTCCTGTGAGTCCCTTGGACTGCAAAGCGATTAAATCGGTTAGTCCTAGAGGAGATCAACCCTGACTGCTCTTTAGAAGGCCAGGTCCTGAAGAGGAAACTCAAATGCTTTGGCTACCTAATGAGAAGAAAGGACTCGCTGGAGAAGAGCCTAATGCTGGGAAAGATGGAGGGCAAAAGAAGATGGGGACGATAGAGAATGAGGTGGGTGGATGGAGTCACTGAAACACTCGGCGTGAGCTTAAATGGACTCCAGAGGATGGTAGAGGACCGGAAGGCCTGGAGGAATGTTGTCCATGGGGTCACGATGGGTCGGACACGACTTTGCAACTAACAACAACAACATGGAGAATTTTTGATGGGTTTGAAACTTTTTGAATTTTTCTGTCGTCCTTTTCAGATGAGATTTTCAGTAAAGGACATAAAGGTCAGAGAAATAATTACATTTTGCCACTCTTACAAATATGAGGTAAGCTCTGTGCTAACATGTTTGGTCATCTTTGCTTTTCAACTTTATTTTATTTATTTATTTATATTTATTTATTTTGTCACAACAGTATATATAAGCATAAGCATGAAAGTAACTATATAATATATAAGCATATATATATAAGCATAAGTATGCAACAACCATATTAATTGGATATAATGAAAGAAAACAATAGGACAAAAACGGTAGGCACGTTGGTGCTCTTATGCACGCCCCTTACGGACCTCTTAGGAATGGGGTGAGGTCAATAGTAGACAGTTTTTGGTTAAAGCTTTGGGGATTTTGAGAAGAGACCACAGAGTCAGGGAGTGTGTTCCAAGCATTAACAATTCTGTTAAAGAAGTCATATTTTCTGCAATCAAGATTGAAGTGGCTAACATTGAGTTTGAATCTATTGTTTGCTCTTGTATTGTTGTGATTGAAGCTGAAGTAGTCTTCAACAGGAAGGACATTGCAATAGATGATTCTATGAGTTAAACTTGGTGACGCTTAACCATTTTCAGTTCCCTCAGTTCTGTGATACGCCACAGGGAATGCCAAGGTGCTTTTTCAGGACTTTCTGTTTTTTTGTTTTTTTTGAAGATATATTTTTTTATTTTTATATATTTTATATTTTATTTTGAAGATATCTCATCTAAGAAGCTTCTGGAATTCAGTCAAAACATTTTTGTTTTGATTTTTGTTTTGATGCAGGTAATGCTAACGGATCTGTCTATGGAGTTTCTCAGATATCCAAGTCATGGTTGTCCCAAAGGTGGTTTCTCAAGAGGCAACTGGACTTTCTTGCTGTTAAGAAGAAAATCCTGTTGCCTCTTGGAAAAGCACCTTTGGGACTAATGGATCTGGGTTACAAAAGATTGAGGGTTGATTACCATCGGAGGACAGCAAACAATTGCAATTTTTGGGTGCTTTGTTGCAACTTAAAGGTAAAGGTAAAGATTTCCCCAGACATGCATGCTAGTCGTTCCAAACTCTAGGGGGCGGTGCTCATCTCCGTTTCAAAGCCGAGGAGCCAGTGCTGTCCGAAGACGTCTCCGTGGTCACGTGGCCGGCATGACTCAATGCCAAAGGCACACGGAACACTGTTACCTTCCTACCAAAGGCGGTCCCTATTTTTCTATGTGCATTTTTTACGCACTGCTAGGTTGGCAGAAGCTGGGACAAGTAATGGGAGCTCACCCCATTACACGGCACTAGGGATTCGAACTGCTGAACTGCCGACCTTTCAATCGACAAGCTCAGCATCTTAGCCACTGCAACTTATAGCTGTCCAAATTTTTGCAACATAAATATGGTAATTGTAGGCAGAGAAGGTAAGTCCTGTGGATGCCACCAGGTTTTTATTCTCCTCAAGGCCTCATGAAACTTTGCAATGGGAGAAAGATTATCCTACTTCTGTGGTTGTTTTTGCTCCGAATTCTCCTCCCCTCACTTCTGTTTCCAAAATGACATTTCACTGAAGAGTTTAACTATATTAAGATTTGACTCCTGTGCTCTTTCACTCCATACAGTTACTCACTGAAATTACTTGATTTCAGCAGAACATGTGCATTGGTTAAGTATCTTGAAAAATAAGTCCGCTGTGTTTTTCTTCTCTCCCTTCACTTATTTTTGGAGTGGTACTTCTGTTTTGATTTCTCCTATACAGCTCTGCTTAAATATAGTATGAATTTTTAAAAAAATGTTTTGTTTTTCCAGGATGGAAATCTGCCTTTAGATAATCCAGACAGATGTTCAAATTGCTGAGCAGAAAACACAGCAGGTTGTATAAGCTGCAAAATACTAATTACAGCCCAGAGGAATAATTCCCAAAAAGTTGACCTCATAAATTTTGCTTAAAGGTTCAAACTTACAACTCTTTGTAGTTTCTGATTAACTGTACCAGGGAGGAGAAGGGGAAGGGGGAGAATGGGTAGGAAGAGGAGGAGTTCAAACTTAGAACTCTTTGTAGTTTCTGATTAACTGTACAAAGAAGGAGGAGGAGGTGGGGAGAAGAAGAAGAAGGAGGAGGAGGAGGAGGAGGAGGAGGAGGAGGAGGAGGAGGAGGGGATGGAGGGAGAGGAGATTTCTCACAGTTCTATTTCTATCAAATGTGTTACATTATTTGCTCTTCCTAATGAATAAAAGGAGGGATGCGGTGGCTCAGGGGCTAGGACATTGAGCTTGTCGATCGAAAGGTCGGCAGCTCGGCGGTTTGAATCCCTAGTGCTGCCGTGTAATGGGGTGAGCTCCCATTACTTGTCCCAGCTTCTGCCAACCTAGCAGTTTCGAAAGCATGTAAAAATTCAAGTAGAAAAAATAGGGACCACCTGTGGTGGGAAGGTAACAGCGTTCCGTGCACCTTTGGTGTTGAGTCATGCCGGCCACATGACCACGGAGATGTCCTCGGACAGCGCTGGCCCTTCGGCTTTGAAACGGAGATGAGCACCGCCCCCTAGTGTTGGCAAACCTTTACCTTTAATTAATAAAAAGGGCAATGTGAATTTTGTATTCATTTTGTACTGTTCTTTTTGGGTATCCTCTGCTTAATAATGAGTTAGTCTGTAAATTTCCATTGTTCAAATCTTCACTCTAAAGTCATCAAAATAGGGGCAGGCAAACTGCACTTGATGGGAAAAAAATTGCTTTCTGAGATGGTTTCAACAATCATTTTCAATGAGGCGGCTTACTAGCTACAACATGTGATAGCCACTGCATAACTACAAACATGGTAGAAATTAGGAAGTACCTAACCCACTTCTTTACATCCTGACTGCACAGTCATTCTTGCATGCTCTAAAACATGTCACAGGGCTGATGGTTTCACAAAAAATGTGGGGGAAAAAAACTCCCACCCATTTACACAGTACAGTTTAAAATAATCTGTGTATACCATCAACTGATTTCTTGGTAGCTTCAACTTTAGAGTTTGCTGGTTCACGGAATTACTGTATGATTCTTTCCTGAAAATCAAAATGGTTTGACTAATGGGTGACTGTAATACCGACCATAAGGGACGCGGTGGCTTAGTGGGTAAGACGCTGAGCTTGTCGATTGAAAGGTCGGCAGTTCAGCGGTTCGAATCCCTAGTGCCGCGTAACAGGGTGAGCTTCCGCGACTTGTCCCAGCTTCTGCCAACCTAGCAGTTCGAAAGCATGTAAAAAAATGCAAGTAGAAAAACAGGGATCACCTTTGGTAGGAAGGGAACAGCGTTCTGTGCGCCTTTGGCGTTGAGTCATGCCGGCCACATGACCATGGAGACGTCTTCGGACAGCGCTGGCTCTTCGGCTTTGAAATGGAGATGAGCACTGCCCCCTAGAGTTGGGAACGACTAGCACGTATGTGCGAGGGGAACCTTTACCATTACCTTTTAATGCCAACCATTAGGTAGAAGTTGTTCCTACTGAAGGAAAAAAATAAAGAAAATGGCAATTAAATTTGATTTAAGGAGTTATTTTTGAAGTCCAACAACTGAAGTATTAAAGATGTAACTCGTACGAGGTTAAAATTTGCAACAAAATTTTTAAGGTTTCAGCAGAGATTTGTCCCCCCAGCCTAAATCAAAGAAGTGAAACAAATACTTTTGATTACCATTCCCAAGAACTTTATACAATAAGATCTTATAAATCAGCTTTGGATATAATGGTGTTATCACTGATCTTCTAATGAAGAGAAGGACTAGTGGGTGTCATAATAGCAGAATTCCAATATTTGAGGGGCTGCCACAAAGAAGGGGGCATCAAATTATTCTCCTGTTATGGTCCGCCAGCAGCCTGTGGATCTGGCAGTGGAGTCGGACAGTAATGAGGCTGAGGAAGAACATGGGCCAGTCCTACAGGCTGGGGAAGTCCCGGATGAGGGCTCTGCGTCGGAGGCAGAGATGGGGCCAGGACCATCTGGGAGCACTGCGCAGATTCTGGAGCCCCCAGAGGCAAACAGCAGAGAGGCAGAGGCCTAGTGCACGCATGCAAAGTGCTGCCAGAAGGCAAGAGAAGCTAAAGCAAAGAGGACAACTCAGGAGTAGGGCCAAGAGATGATTGGCCCCTCCCATAAGGCTTAAAAGACCAGCAATGGCTCTTGGGCTCTTTGTCGGAAAACAGCATTGATAGGCTGGCTTCTTGTCTTGCTGAATTTATTTCTTGTCGGTGTCTTCTGCTTCTGAACTTTTGCCAAGAAAAGCCTTTGGCAGTTTGCCTAATTAGCCCAAGGTTGGTGATAAAACTGAAGAATTGTGTTATGAATTGTGCATGCAAAAAGACCAGCTGATCATCACATGCGCATGCACGCCAGAAATCTGGAAGAGGAATGGGCAACACCACGTGTGCCAGCTGATATGGATCCGTGTGCCACTTCGGGCATGTGTACCATAGGTTCGCCATCACAAACCTATGGTATAGGGTCTCCTGCTTCAGCAGGGGCTTGGACTACCATATTTTTTTGGCATACAAGATGCTCCTTTTTCCCCCCAAACAAGAGGGTGAAAATCTGGGTGCGTCTTATACTCCGAAAGTAGCCCCACCCAGCTTCTCAAACGGAGGTTTCAGAGACTGAAAAAGCATCAGAAAAGAAGTTTCAGAAAAGAAGCCCCCAAACAGAGCTTCAGAAAAAAAGACTCTAAACAGAGCTTCAGAAAAGAAGTCCCCAAACAGAGCTTCAGAAAAGAAGTCCCCAAACAGAGCTTCGGAAAAGAAGCCTCCAAACAGAGCTTTGGTAAAGAAGCCCCCAAACAGAGCTTCAGAAAAGAAGCCTCCAAACAGAGCTTCAGAAAAGAAGCCCCCAAACAGAGCTTCTGAGGTTCTTTTTCTGAAGCTGTTTCAGAGGCAGAAAAGGCTTTCAGAGGCAGAAACAAAGCAAAACAACAACAACAAAAACCCCAAGCCACAATGCTCACAACCAAGGAACCTGTTGCTAAAATTCACTTCTGAGAACAGCTGATTGACGGTATTCCAGGAGGCCGATCCATCTGCCAATCAGCTATTTTTTTTAAATTTTCCTCCCCAAAAACTAAGGTGCATTTTATACTCCAGTGCGTCTTATACTCCGAAAAATACGGTAATTGATTTCCAAGGTCCCTTAAAACTGTTCTCATGAAAAGAGAAAGTGAACAGCAGAAAAGGAAAAGAAGAAAAGGTGTCATTACTGGATAAAATATGTGCATATTTATTCTGCACTCAAAATTTAGCCCTTGATTTTTAAAAATAAAAAAAAATAAAGCAAAACAAGAAAATCCAAAGCACTTAGATTAAACCAGCTGACTACCTCTCTGAGATTCAGGAAGCCTCATCCTTTTGAACAGAGAAAAATGCATAATAGGTTTGATAGAACAGGCTCAAAAAGGTCATGTAAAACTACAACCATCAATTCTTTTCTCAAAAGTACATGAGGTGACTCACTGGGCAATCTTTTTGAGCGGGAAGTGGTCAACAATACCCTGTCTTTGTTCAAGGTCCACATAGGTAACCGTCCTTTCTCCAATAAAGAAGAATATTTGTAGCTCAGGGTTGAAATTAGGGCTCTTTAGTGCTCTCTGGGCTTGGTTATTTTCTTGCAGAGGTTTCATTACCCAACTAGGTAACATCATCAGCGCTGGAATATACTGCCCAAATTGCTGCTGATCCAGTTCTACAGCGGAATTATTGAGTCTTGTCATCTGCACCTCAATAACTGTCTGGCTTGGCTCTGCAACCCAACAAGAAAGACACAGACTTCAGAGGATAATTAGAACTGCAGAAAAAACCATGGCTACCAACCTGCCTTCCATTGAGGACCTGTATACTGCACGAGTCAAAAAGAGGGCTGTGAAAATATCTACAGACTCCTCATATACTGGATATAAATTGTTTCAACTTCTACCCTCAAAATGACGTTATAGAGCACTGCACATCAGAACAACTAAACACAAGAAAAGTTTTCCCCCGAACGCCATCACTCTGCTTAACAACTAATTCCCACAACACTGTCAAATAATTTACTAAGACTGTATTACTATTATTCTTCTCTTCCTTACTAGTATCTATCTCTTCCCACTTATTACTATAACCATGTTGCTTGTATCTTTCAATTTATACTGTTTTTATTTGTTTCCTAGTATGATTTGATAGCTTATTAGTAACCTTGACTATCACTAAGTGTTGTCTCATTCATTTTATTCTCAATGAATGTATTTTATTCTCCTTATGAACACTGAGAGCATATATACCAAAGACAAATTTCTTGTGTCTCCAATCACACTTGGCCAATAAAGAATTCTATTCTATTCTATTCTATTCTATTCTATTCTATTCTATTCTATTCTATTCTATTCTATTCTATTCTATTCTATTCTATTCTACTAGTAGCCACTAATATATGCAAAGAAAGCAAAGCCCCTTCCCTTCTAACACTGATGATGTTACCTAGCTTGGACAACGTCACCTAACTGGAAAATGTCACCTAATTATCTGTGGATTCTGCAGAAGCTATTAGAGTTGAAAAGCAAAGAACTTTTGTCATTGATTCAGATCAGATCAGATTAATAGAGTTAAAAAGAACCTTGTAGGTCGTGTAGTCCAACCCCCCACCCACCCAAGCAGGAGACCCTACACCATTTCTGACAAATGGCAGTCCAATCTCTTCTTGGAAGACTCCAGTGATGAAGCTCCCACAACTTCTGAAGGCAACGTCTGTTCCATTGGTTGAATTGCTCTCACTGTCAGCAAATGTCTCCTTATTTCTAGGTTGAATCCCTCCTTCTTCAGTTTCCATCCATTATTCCTTGTCTGGCCTTCAGGTGCCTTGGAAAACAGCTTGACCCCTTCATGTTACTAGTGGTCTTGGTGAAAACTTTGAAGCTTCTTTGGATTTTCTGCACCTATGTCAATTCTCTGCAACCAGTGAAGCATCTTTCAATCAATAGTCAACGATAACATGGCAATAGGTGTGTAATCTGTTGTAAACAAACCAGCAACAAAATATATTACGTAGCCTGGTAATGAAATGTTCAGAAACCAACCAACCTTCATTCTCATCCTACACCCGAGCTACAGATATTCGCCACTATTGCAAAGGTTTACTAGCTCTGATTGATGGATTGATTCTATTTATAATAAACATTGTTTACCTCTTTGAGATCCAGAGAAAAACAAACAATATCACAAGCCAAGCACTCCTCCTTCCGTTTTATGTATACCATTCTGTGGGTTGATGGGCTGAGAAAGAGTGGTTGGACCAGAGGTGGATTTCATCAGGTTCTGACCAGTTCTGGAGAACCGGTAGCGGAAATTTTGAGTAGTTCGGAGAACCAGTAAATACCACCTCTGACTGGCCCCGCCCCCATCTATTCTCTGCCTCCCGAGTCCCAGCTGATCGGGGGGGAAATGGTAACCTTCCCCTGGAGTGGGGTGGGAATGGAGATTTTACAGTATCCTCCCTCTGCCATGCCTACCATGCTAGGCCCACCATGCCACGCCCAGCAAGACATGCCATGCCCACCAAGCCACACCCCCAGAACTGGTAGTAAAACAATTTGAAAACCACTACTGGGTTGGACCAAAGTAATCCAGGGAGCATTCATAACTCAGGGTGTACCTCCCCATGCCCGTCCAACACCTTAATTCCAAGGAGCTCTGATCCAATGTTTTGTTTCTGCAAAAGATTTACTGTACTCATCAACAGACATTTCGGCTTCAAGGCAAAACCCCATCATCAAAATCATTTTTAGCATTTTCCCCTGCTCTTGCCGTGAAAATTTAAGCACCTTTTTAAAAAAAAAAAGAAAAAAAGAAAGCTTAACTTCCTCAAAGAAGGCAGATAGTTACTAATGAGGTCTTTAATATCTGGCCCACTCAGCAGCTTTCAAACTGAGAAACAAAACTAAGACATGGAGAAACTTCTGCATGTCAAATAATTTGCACTCAGGGAAACAAAAAAAAAAGTAAAATAAAAATGCTATTTGCTAGAAGAGAAAGTGTCTGGAAGGCATTTGAAAGTTGTTGCCATTTTCTATAATGTTTAAAATAAGCAATGATGCATAGATAATAGAAAGGAAATTGGTTCACCCAAAACTCGAGCGCAAAAACCAAGAAAAAATTTGCTCGTGAATGATAGGTAGACAGTTTGAACGGAAGATGATTTCTGTTGTAATGCATAATAATAGAAATAGTAGCAAAAACTACAGAGAAGCTGCAGATGTATATTGCCCATCAAAAGCAGTTAGCGACTGCCAACTGATTTCTGTTCTGCATGGGGGGGGGGAAAAAACTCATCTCGGAAATGCAATTCCCACAATTCCATTGCAGAATTCACCGTCGCTATGTCAGGCCTGGAGCCATCTTTTTCATTGGATCTTCAAGCCTGCCACATTTACTATTGCTGTGGGAAAGTGGGAGGGGGGATTGTATGGAGCCAGGGTGATATATAGTCAAAGTAACATTCCTTTCTCAGAGAGTCAAGGACATCTTGCCCTGCACCTGGACGGTTGGAACTGGGAGGCATCTCCAGTTGGGATGGTGCTTTGAATGGACCATGGCAGGGGTGAAATGCTCCCGGTTCGGACCGGATCGTGCGATCCGGTAGTGATGGGGGCGGGATTGTTCAGAGAACCGGTAGCAAAAATCCCTGCCCCCCCCACTGCCCACGCCTCGCTGTTTCTCTTCTCTATCCCTAAAGGTCTCGGTGGTGATATAGCTGCAAACATTTTAAATAACTGCTGCAGCCCTTCAAAGGGCCGCACTACAGCTGATCAGCATGGTAGGTGACTAGTAGACAGGCGCCTCTATTTTTAAAGAAGGTAGACTGGTGCGTGCCCAAAAAAAGGCAATTAGTAGACCGGTGTCTCTATTTTTAAATAAGGTAGACCGGTGCGCTCCCAGAAAAAGACAATTAGTAGACCGATGCCTCTATTTTTAAAGAAGGTAGACCGGTGCGCTCCCAAGTTTTGTATATTTTATTATTTTTATTATTTATTATTATTGGCCATGCCCATTCAGTCACCTAATCACCCAGCCACGCCCACCAATTAAGCCATGCCTACAGAACCAGGAGGGAAAATTTTTAGATTTCACCCCTGGACCATGGGATGGACATGTGGGTATTGGGCAAGGAGTTGAACTTTCCTTTGGGTGTGGAAAAGCTGGAAGCTTTCAGATTCGGGCTTTCCCAGATGTGCCAATATGACATTTCTAATAAAATGGAACTTTGAGGAAACTCAAGCCTCAGAGTTTTCATTCGTTGGGGGTGTTACTTGGAACCCAGGCATGCTAGTTAGGATATGAGTCAGAGAACTGAATTGTGAAGGTAGTTGCCAGGTCTATTCCAATCCCATGAGGTGAGCTCAGATCATTCCCCACGCCCACCAGTTCTCCCTCTGCCCCTCCCCCAAAAGAATGGGTCAACAATCTGGGCAGCGAACATGATTAATGTCCCACAACACCTCTTTATTTTAGTAAGATAGAAAAGGTATAAATCAGATTATTTCACTGCGGATGTTCAGACCAGAATTACCGAATTACAAAGTTGGAATTGACTCAATTGTGGCCTGCAATTACAATTACTGAAGGCTCGAGTCCCACCAGGCCCAAGGTTGACTCAGCCTTCCATCCTTTATAAGGTAGGTAAAATGAGGACCCAGATTGTTGGGGGGGCAATAAGTTGACTTTGTATATAAATATACAAATAGGATGAGACTATTGCCTTACACAATTGCCCTGAGTCTTCAGAGAAGGGCGGGATATAAATTCAAATTAAAAAAAAAAGTCGAGGACTTCCTGTAGTCCATCTCAGTGGTGAATTTCAATTTTTTTTTACTACCAGTTCTGTGGGCATTGCTTGGTGGGCGTGGTGTGGCTTTGTGGGCGTGGCAAGGGAAGGATACTGCAAAATCCCCATTCCCTCCCCACTCCAGAGGAAGGATACTGCAAAATCCCCATTCCCTCCCCACTCCAGAGGAAGGATACTGCAAAATCCCCATTCCCTCCCCACTCCAGGGGAAGGATACTGCAAAATTCCCATTCCCGCACCACTCCAGAGGAAGGATACTGCAAAATCCCCATTCCCTCACCACTCCAGAGGAAGGATACTGCAAAATCCCCATTCCCTCACCACTCCAGAGGACGGATACTGCAAAATCCCCATTCCCTCCCCACTCCAGGGGGAAGGATATTGCAAAATCTCCATTCCCACCCCACTCTGGGGCCAGCCAGAGGTGTTATTTGCCGGTTCTCCAAACTACTCAAAATTTCCGCTACAGGTTCTCCAGAACCTGTTAGAACCTGCTGAATTTCAACCCTGGCCCATCTACATCTGTACTATTAATACTGTTGAAAATGTAAAACACATGTGTCCCAAAGTGCTTCAGAATCCCCAACCGTTACGCTGTCTTAAATTCTCCATGGAAAAGGAACTTCTGTGCATCTGTGCACAGAGGAGTTTCTTTTTCTTCTTTTTCTTTTTTCTTCCTCTGAGAGGAGAAAAAGAATAAAAAATTATGTTAATGTGGATGCTGCTTATCTGGAAGTATGCAAATAAATTCAGCAGGCACCTCATCAATTAACTTTTTCCCTCAAATGGAAACTGTGGAATTGTTTGTATTTATGCATTCAATTTATAAGCTCCGATTACAAAGGATTTGACAGGGGTAGAAGTACGTGGGACCAATACCTTCTGGTACATCCATGTTCAGCCCTTCCATTGTACTATTTCTACTGATAACATGATCTTCACCTAATCTTATGTGTAGTGAGTTTGATACAGTAAGGAGTTAGGCTATAATTCCATGACCTTTTTAATGACTTTTATTTTTATTTAGTTTTTTTTTTTCCTGATAAACTAAGAAAATCTCTACAAACCCCTCACATCCTGGATATAATCGGTTTCAAGGTAATTTAGACACAATACTAGACACAAAGGTAGTTTTTTCCGCCAATGCCATCCCTTTGTTGAAGAGTTAATTCCCACAACCCTGTCTCATTTCTAATCTTTTCTCATCTTCTTATCTTTCTTAGTATCTTTTCCTATTGGTTTCTTATGATTTATCAATTGTTTGTAATTTATGATGAATGATTGTAACTATGATTTATGATCTATGATCTATTATTTGATGTATATATATACACTGTGAATTTATGCACTGGAGACAAATTCTTTGTGTGTCCAAACATACTTCGATACTAAATTATTCTATTCTATTCTATTCTATTCTATTCTATTCTATTCTATTCTATTCTATTCTATTCTATTCTATTCTATTCTATTCTATTCTATTCTATTTCCCTCCCCTCCCCTCCCCTCCTCTCTCTCCTCCACTCCACTGCACTCCACTCCATTCTCCTCTCCCCTCTCCTCCTCTCCTCTCCTCCCCTCCCCTCTCCTCTCCCTTTCCACTCTCCTCCCCTCCCCTCCCCTTCCCTCTCCTCCCCTCCATTCCATT
Organism: Ahaetulla prasina; assembly: GCF_028640845.1. NCBI lineage: Eukaryota > Metazoa > Chordata > Lepidosauria > Squamata > Colubridae > Ahaetulla > Ahaetulla prasina. The sequence continues at coordinate 85,451,847 of NC_080546.1, read as the reverse complement.
CCATTCCATTCCATTCATCTTATCACATCTTCTATCAATACTTGTCAAATTTGATCCCGACTTTTCAGCATGTAACAGAAGAAAATAATATGTTCCATCTCATAAAGTGGATAAGGTGGCTACTCTACTTTACACTATTCAAATATCTTGGTAGTGTTGTTACAATTATCCATGGTACATTTACGTGGTTCTGTCTACTGCAGTGTGCTTTAATATATAATATAATAACAGAGTTGGAAGGGACCTTGGAGGTCTTCTAGCACAACCCACTGCTTAGGCAGGAAACCCTGTACCCATTTCAGACAAATGGTTATCCAATCTCTTCTTAATTCCTTGTATGTCCAATCACACTTGGCCAATAAAAAAATTCTATTCTATTCTATTCTAAAAACTTCCAGCGTTGGAGCATTCCCAACTTCTGGAGGCAAGTTGTTCCACTGATTAATTGTTCTAACCGTCAGGGAATTTCTCCTTAGTTCTAAGTTGCTTCTCTCCTTGATTAGTTTCCACCCATTGCTTCTTGTTCTACCCTCAGGTGCTTTGGAGAACAGGTTGACCCCCCTCTTGTTTGTTTGTTTGTTTGTTTGTTTGTTTTCTTTCTTCCAGTTTCTTTCTATTTAAAAAGAACCTTACAGAACCACAATCATGATAAAGTGTAGTAATGCAAAATATGTGTAGCAGAAGAACAGGCAGAGTTAAACATGTCATCAGTCTAGAATCATTAGGTTGTTATTTATTTATTTATTTATTTTGTCACACAGTATATATAAGCATAAGTATGAAATAACTATAAAATATATAAGCGTATATATGAGTATGAGTATGTAATAACTATATGCAATTGGATACAATCAAAGGGAACATTAGGATAGGGACAGTAGGCATTCTGGTGCTCTTATGCACGCCCCTTACAGACCTCTTAGGAATGGGGTGAGGTCAATAGTAGACAGTTTTTGGTTGAAGCTTGGGGGATTTTGGTGTTGTGTCTTGCCCGCTCTCACCGCAGCCGGGGCCTTCTTATCTGCTTCCGAATGCCGAGGAATGTCCTAGTATGCCTCCCGGCCCCAGCCCTGCCTCCATGCCCAGACAGGCTGAGGAGGAGGAAGCACCTCCTGCCTCAGCTCCTCCATGCCCAGGCTCGAGCCCTCCCTCCCCCACAGCATGTGAGCCTGAGGGAGGTCAATTACCAACAGCTGCCGACTGGAGTGACCCTCGCTTCAGAAGAATTGATGGGCGCCGGCATCAGAAGGAAGGGAGGGGCAGGCCTGGATAAGTGCTGAGTCACGGAGCCACACCCCATGGCCTATATAAAGGATCTGCTTTCTGGCATTCTCTGAGTCAGGCAAAGTCAAACATATCTTGCTGAAGTCACTTTCTGGTCTCCTGCCTGCCTTGAGGACTTTGCTAGGACTTTGGCAGAGCTGCAGAGGCACGCCTGATTCAGATTTCCCTGACCCGGCCGTCAGCGGAGGAGTGGGACACGACATTTGGGAAGAGACCACAGAGTCAGGTACAAGAGACAATCTGTCGTGTCCCACTCCTCCGCTGACGGCCGGGTCAGGGAAATCCGAATCAGGCTTGCCTCTGCAGCTCTGCCCAAAGTCCTAGCAAAGTCCTCAGAGCAGGCAGGAGACCAGTAAGTGACTTCAGCAAGAGAAGTTCGACTTTGCCTGACTCAGAGACTGCCAGAAAGCAGATCCTTTATATAGGCCATGGAGTGTGGCTCCATGACTCAGCACTCATTAAGGCCTGCCCCTCCCTTCCTTCTGTTGCCTCCGCCTATCCAATCTTCTGATGCGAGGGTCACTCCAATCAGCTGTTGGAAGTAAACTTTCCTCAGGCTCACATGCTGTGGAGGAGGGGGAGGGGTCTAGCTGCTCCGTTTGCCTGGGCATGGAGCCTGGGCTGGGGCCGGGGGATGCTCCCTCCTCTGCAGCCTGCTTGGGCATGGAGCCAGGGCTGGGACCGGGAGGTGCCCCCTTCTCTGCAGCTTGTCTGGGCATGGAGCCAGGACTGGGGCCGGGAGGCATACATTCCTCCGTGTTCGGGAGCAGATAAGCAGACCCCGGCTGCGGTGAGAGCAGACAAGACACAACACAATCCTTCCTTGAATTACATTGATCCTTATCTAGCTCCAATTTTGGGGCTGAGCATTAGCCCTTGACTAGATTCTTGTGTATCAGCGTCAGTAAATCATCTACGCCACCGGCTCCCAATCTTTTGGGCATCAGGGACCGGTTTCATGGAAAAAGTTTTTTTCTGTGGACCACAGGGGGCATGGAGGGTCTTCACGGTTGCTGACATGACACAGACCGGTGCCAGTCGATGGATCAGGGGTTGTGGGGACTGGCAACCCCTGGTCCATGGACATGCTGCAACCTTATCAGCGATCCTGATTCTTTGCACCTGACATTATGCAAGATAAAATCTTGAACGCACTCAAAACTGTAGAAATGGTGGTAGACTTTAGGAGAAACCCTTCCGTACTTCCACCTCTCACAATACTTGACAACACAGTATCAACAGTAGAAACCTTCAAATTTCTAGGTTCTATCATATCACGAGATCGAAAATTATTTATTATTTTATTATTTTATTTATTTACATTTATATCCCGCCCTTCTCCGAAGACTCAGGGCGGCTTACAGTGTATAAGGCAATAGTCTCATTCTATTTGTATATTTACAAAGTCAACTTATTGCCCCCCCAACAATCTGGGTCCTCATGGAAATGAAAATGGACAGTTAACATCAAAAACATCATCAAAAAAGGACAACAAAGACTGTTCTTTCTGCGCCAACTCAGAAAGCTCAAACTGCCCAAGGAGCTGCTGATTCAGTTCTACAGAGGAATTATTGAGTCTGTCATCTGCATCTCTATAACTGTCTGGTTTGGTTCTGCAACCCAACAAGACAGACACAGACTTCAGAGGATAATTAGAACTGCAGAAAAAACAATGGCTACCAACCTCCCTTCCATTGAGGAATATTTACAGATCCCTCACATCCAGGACATAAACTGTTTCAACTCCTACCCTCAAAACGACGCTATAGAGCACTGCACATCAGAACAACTAGACACAAGAACAGTTTTTTCCCAAAGGCCATCAATCTGCTAAACAAATAATTCCCTCAACAATGTCAAACTATTTATTAAATCTACACTACTATTAATCTTCTCATCGTTTTCATCAGCAATCTCTTTCCACTTATGACTGTAACTTTTTGTTGCTATCACTAAGGGTTAAATTGCAACCTATGACCATCATTTGTGTTGTAAATGTTGTACCTTTGATGAAGGTTTTTTCTTTCTTTCTTTTATGTACACTGAGAGCATATACACCAAAACAAATTCCTTGTGTGCCCAATCACACTTGGCCAATAAATTCTATTCTATTCTATTCTATTATTCATCACAGCAGCTAAACAAGCCTGCATTATGTTCAGCTTCTATGACATTTGGCCTCCGTTACTGCAGGACAGAATTCGGCCATCCTGTCCAGAAACTGTGCTCTTAAGCAAGCACCATTTGCCTGTTGGGACCGGTTTAGACAAATTTATGATTACGGAAGACAGTAACTTTTAACAAATAGTTACTGAGTTGGAAGGGACCTTCTAGGTCATCTAGTCCACCCCCACCCAAATAGGATAAATAGGTGATAAGGCATTTGGAAAGGATGCAGTCTGTCTCTTTTTCAATGCGTGAAAATGCACACATACACGCGCACACACACACACACACACACACAGAGGGAGAGAGAGTGGGAGGGAGAGGGAGAGAGGGAGACAGCGGTGGGATTCAAGTAATTTAACAACCGGTTCTCTGCCCTAGTGATTTCTTCCAACAACCACTTTGCCAAACTGCTCAGAAAGTTAACAACCGGTTCTCCCGAAGTGGTGTGAACTGGTTGAATCCCACCACTGGAGGGAGAGAGGGGGAGGGGAGAGGGGGAGGGGGAGAGGCAGAGGGAGAGTTAGAGAGAGGGAAAGAGGGAGTGGGAGAGAAGAGAGAAAGTGAGAGAGGGAGAGGAAGAGAAGGAGAGAGGGAGAGGGAAAGAAAGGGAGGGAGGGAGGGAGGGAGGGGAGAGAGAGACAGAGAGAGAGGGAGAGAAGAAGGAGAGAGGAGAGAGGAGAGGGAAAGAAAGGAGGGAGGGAGGGGGGGGGGGAGAGAGAAAGAGAGAGAGAGAGAGAGAGAGAGAGAGAGAGAGAGAGAGAGAGAGAGAGAGAGAGAGAGAGAGAGAGAGAGAGAGAGAGAAGCATATTATTTTCCTAATTCTCCTGTGGGAAGATGCAAATATATAGTAAAATATGTGGGACAGGAAAGATGAGTACATGCATTCATTTTGCAGAAGGGTTAGGGGCAAATTCTAGCCCTTTGTTCATCAAGGTTAAAAAAAGAATTCTCATTCCAATTTGTCTAAATTAGATACTGGAGCGTTAATCCACTAACGCACTAGATGAGACGCAATCTGCGTCTTCTTTGGGGTTTATCCATACAAGACCGCCGCAAAAAGTGTGCTTCCTTAATAGAAAGAATTATTTTCCTTTACGCGATTTAAAGGAAAGATTAATAAAACGTTCGCTACAATGCCACATTTTTGGCATCGTATTTTGCGTTTTCTACACCTAACATGCCAAGAAAACTCCATTTTTATTCATATCTGCTTGCATGGAAAATCATTGAAAATTTATAGCGATAAAATTGTGCAGGCTATAAACCTGTCGTATTCAATCTTACAATAATAGCAGTAATTTATACAGATGCAGATGGCTGCATAACTTAATAAACAGTGGTGTTTTTGAAACTGGCAAACGTATTGACTTCTGCAGTTATTTCCTGAACAGTCTTGTCCATCATCAGAAATGTTGGTCTTTAGGGGATCGAGAGCTGACTAATCTTGTGTTGTCCCTTTCTGGACTATTTTTGGACATTTCATGATATAATTAGATCAGGATCATAACAAAGCTGGAAGGTAACTTGGAGGTCTTCTAGTTAAGCTCCCTGCTCAAGCAGAAGACCCTATACCACTTCAGACAAGTGGCTGTCCAGTCTCTTCTTAAAAACCTTTAGTGATGGAGCTCCTACAACTTTTGAAGCTGTTCCACTGTTTAATGTCCTCACTGTCAAGAAATTTCTCCTTAATTCCAGGTTGCTTCTCTCCTTGATTAGTTTCCATCCATGGTTTCTTGTCCTGCCTTCAGGTGCTTTGGAAAATAAGTTGACCCCCTCTTCTTTGTGACAGCCTGAAATACTGGAATATTGCTTTCATGTCACCCCTGGTCCTATTCACTGGTTCACTGAAGCTGACTAAACAACTGGTAAAACTAATCTTCGTTGTTGAGTAATTTGCAGTATCCATTAAGGATTTTTTTAAAATTTTATTAACCATATGCTGAAGTGCCTGAGTCTATCAGATTTAGATCAGCACTTTTTTAGTAGTCCCATTTTAAAATAAAAATTATGCTGAGATATATATATACTGCTGAGTGAGACCTCATTGAAACGTCTCCAAGATATTCTCAACCTTACATGGGAAAAGACCCAAATATGCCAAGACCTACATATATATACATTGCTCCCAGAAGCACGAAGCTGAAGCCTGAAGATGACGAATGAGACTTCGTCGAAACGTTGCCAAGACACTTCCAATTTTATGTGGGAGAAAACCCGAATAACCAAAGACCTACACACACACACACACACACACACACACACACATATATATATATATATATATATATATACTGCTGAGTGAGACCTCATTGAAACGTCTCCAAGATATTCTCAACCTTACATGGGAAAAGACCCAAATATGCCAAGACCTACATATATATACATTGCTCCCAGAAGCACAGCTGAAGCCTGAAGATGATGAGTGAGACCTCATCAAAACATCGCCAAGACACTTCCAATTTTATGTGGGAGAATACACACACACACATACACACACACACACACACACACACACATACACACACACATATATATATATATATATATATATATGTAGGTCTTGGCATTTTGGTCTTTTCCCATGTAAGGTTGAGAGTATTTTGGCGACGTTTTAAACGAGGTCTCACTCATCATCTTCAGGCTTCAGCTGCAGAAGATGCAGAAGCACGAAGCTGAAGCCTGAAGATGACGAATGAGACTTCGCGTCCAAGACATTTCCAATTTTACGGAGAAAACCCGAACAAGCAAAGACCTACACACACACACACACACACACACACACACACACATATATATATATATATGTTTTCTGAGGTTTTCACGGGTATAGGTATGTAGGTCTTGGCATTTTGGTCTTTTCCCATGTAAGGTTGAGAGTATTTTGGCGACGTTTTAAACGAGGTCTCACTCATCATCTTCAGGCTTCAGCTGCAGAAGATGCAGAAGCACGAAGCTGAAGCCTGAAGATGACGAATGAGACTTGTGAAACGCCGCCAAGACACTTCCAATTTTACACGGAGAAAACCCGAACAACCAAAGACCTATATATATATATATATATATATATATATATATATATATATATATATATATATATACACATATATATATATATATACATATATACATATTTGTTTTCGTAGGTTTTCACGGGTATAGGTATGTAGGTCTTGGCATTTTCGGGTCTTTTCCCATGTAAGGTTGAGAGTATTTTGGCGACGTTTAAACGAGGTCTCACTCATCATCCTCAGGATGGTGTCTTCGGCTTGAGAAGCATGAAGCCAAAGACACCAGCCTGAAGATGATGAGTGAGACCTCATCAAAACATCGCCAAGACACTCTCAACCTTACACGGGAATTATATATACACATACACACACAGAGAGAGAGAGAGAGAGAGAGAGAGAGAGAGAGAGCTAAATAGAGTGAGGTCTCACTCATCATCTTCAGGCTGGTGCTTTCGGCTTCATGCTTGTGCGAGCAAAGCGTTGGATAACCATTTGTCTGAAATGGTGTAGGGTTTCCTGCTGGGCAGGGGTTTGGACTAGAAGACCTCCAAGGTCCCTTCCAACTCTGTTATTATTATTTTATTTACACAAAATGACAGTATACACAGCAAATGAGATAACTATGCTGGATTTCGTATCACAGATCACTAATTGAACACTTCCCAAGTGTTTAGGACTGCGTGATGTATCGGCGAATTATGCGAGCAGGTCCCAGTAAGGTGGCCTTCTGCAGCTGACCAATGGTGATCTTGTCAGCGCCAATTGCTTTTAAGTGCTTGCCTAGTCTTTAGGCACAGTTCCCAGTGTGCCGAGTACCACTGGAACCACCTGCACTGGTTTATGCCAGAGTCTCTGCAATTCGATTCTCAAATCTTGATATCTGGTGACTTTTTCAAGTTGTTTTTCATCCTATTATTATTATGATTATGATTGTGATGATGATGATGATTATGTGTGTACACACACACACACACACAAATCATAAATTCACTAGATAACTATATATAGAATTGCAACTATTTGCTGCTAAAATGATCACCTGTGCTGTTTACCTTTGTTCTATTTTTCACTTTTTTAAAAAAAACTTTCTCTCTCTTTTTTCTTTTTCTTTGCTAACATATTTTTAATTTTGTGCTTTTTTTAACATTTTTAGTCATTATTTTAAAAAGCAATAAAAGAATTTTGCAAAACAAATGGTCATATGGTCAGCATTGTATTTCCTGCCCCCCCATATTTTGTTTTATTTATAACATTTAATTTTCATCAAACAGTGGGTGTTCTGGGTAGAGTTATGTTTAAATAGTCATATTACACATCTTTGTTGTGATATTTGTCATCATCTTATTGATAATATAATAACATAATAACATTAATACTTAACACTTAACATGACAATCTTTAACAACTCTCCACTTTACCATTTCCTCTTTTTATAGCTCCTCCTTTCTAACATCTGTTTCTTTTATCTAGCCATTGATAAAATATGTCCCATATCAAAAAATATTTAGGTTCTTCTTTATCCTTAATAGTGTAAGTGATCATGGCATCTGGACCTCTCAATTCCTGGCAAATAGATGGGGAAGAAATGGAAGTAGTGACAGATTTTATTTTCCTGGGCTCCAAGATCACCGCAGATGGGGACTGTAGCCAAGAAATTAAAAGACGCTTGCTCCTCTAGACCAGAGGTGGGTTTCAGCAGGTTCTGACCAGTTCTGGAGAACCGGTAGCGGAAATTTTGAGAAATTTGGAGAAGTTCGGAGTAGTTCGTAGTAAAAATTCTGACTGGCCCCGCCCCCATCTATTCACTGCCTCCCGAGTCCCAGCTGATCGGAAGGAAATGGGGATTTTGCAGTATCCTTCCCCTGCTATGCCCACCAAGCCATGCCCACCAAGCCATGCCACGCCAACCAAGCCACGCCCACAGAACCAGTAGTAAAAAAATTTGAAACCCACCACCACTCTAGACATCATGCTAAAAAGCAGAGACATCACCCTGACAACCAAAGTGCGTATAGTCAAGGCTCTGGTTTTCCCAGTTGCAATGTATGGCGGTGAAAGTTGGACCATAAGAAAGGCTGAGCGCCACAGAATTGAGGCCTTTGAACTCTGGTGCTGGAGAAGACTCCTGCGAGTCCCTTGGACTGAAAGGTGATCAAACCGGTCAGTCCTAGAGGAGGTCAACCCTGACTGCTCTTTAGAAGGCCATATCCTGAAGAAGAAACTGAAATACTTTGGCCACCTAATGAGAATGAAGGACTCACTGGAGAAGAGCCTAATGCTGGGAAAGATGGAGGGCAAAAGAAGAACGGGACGGCAGAGAACGAGGTGGCTGGATGGAGTCACTGAAGCAGTCGGCAGGAACTTAAATGGACTCCAGAGGATGGTAGAGGACAGGAAGGCCTGGAGGAAAGTTGTCTATGGGGTCATGATGGGTCGGACACGACTTCGCAACTAACAACATGTAAATGTTAGTCGGTCCATTTCTGTACATTCTAATATTTTCTTAACTACAATCCCCACATATGGGATCTCATCATTTTCCATTGCTGCACAAATACAATTCTAGTTGCAGTTAGTATACTCATGATCAAATATGTATTATTTTTATCATATTTTTCTGGTCAGCATTGTATTTAAAATGTGTTGTCTCCCTCTACTAATTTTTTTTTTTACTTTGTCCATTCTTAGCTCCCTTTTGTTTTGTTTTCACTAAAACTCACAGAGGAAAATTAAGCCTGAGGTCAGGTCGTCCCTATTTCCCCGCTCAAAAGGTGACAAGACGGACGAATGTTTCAACACAAACTGAATAAAAAACAAGATTATTTCATCAATGTAATATAAACGTGAGAAAGAAAACAGCTTAATGAAGAAACAAAATAAGGTCCATCTTCAGTGAGAAAATTACAAATGATTATCCTTTTTTTTCCCCTCTGGAGTTAGACTAGAATAATAAATTACTTTCTGACTCCTGATTACCTGGGGAAATTTTTTTATTCATTTAGCAAAAAAAAAAAAAAAGTGCTTCAGCAAAACATCATAAGGGTCCTTAATATAATGTGTAAAAATAATGAGCATTCTACAGATTCACAACATGAATTGGAAGATTCGAAGATAATTAAATTGACTTTGTGTATGATCTCGTCTTGCTAAGAGGACTTACTAAGATCCTAAAGCCAAGAGTTGAGAGAACCATCAAAAGCAGCTCTTTTGAACCTTAGCAGTCTCAAGTATATAACAATTCCCAGAATTCCACAGCCTCTAAGACCATTACACAGAATTCTGGGAGTTGAAGGAAACACCAGTGATGCACAGCACAGCAGTAGTCATTACTGAAGTAGGAAGAAGAGAAGATTTTGGAGAACCAAACCAGGTAACATGATGCAGGACTGTGTATTAGTTAACACTATACAAAAGGAGAGGAATGGACAACCAGCTAAATATGAGCCAGCAGTGTGCAGCGGCAGCCAAAAAAGCCAATGCAATCCTAAATTGCATTAAGAGAGGGATACAATCAAGATCAAGTTAGGTACTAATTCCACTCAATAAGGCCTTAGTAAGACCAGACCTAGAGTACTGCACCCAGTTTTGATCTCCACACTATAAAAAAAGATGTTGAGACTCTAGAAAGTTTGCAGAGAAGAGCAACTAAGATGATTAGGGGACTGGAGGCTAAAACATACAATGAACGGTTGCAGAAACCGGGCAAATTAGTGAATTAGAGAAGGTCCAGGGGAGACATGATAGCAGTCTTCCAATATTTGAGGGGCTTTCACAGAGTCAAGGGGGATCAAACTACTTTCTAAAGCCCCTGAAGGCCAGACAAGGAATAATGGATGTAAACTGAAGGAGAGATTCAACCTGGAAATAAGGTGAATTTTTCTGACAGTGAGAACAATCAACCCATGGAACAGAAGTTGCCTTCAGAAATTGTGGGAGCTTCATCACTGGAAGCTTTCAAGAAGGGACTGGACTGCCCTCTGCCAGAAATGGTGTAAGGTCTCCTTCTTGGGTGGGGGGTTGGAATGGATGACCTACAAGGTCCCTTCCAATTCTGTTAATCTGTCTGTTGCCTACTCAATGGAGTAAGTTGTTCAAACTGAGAAATCATCTCTGGTTCTTCAGTGCATTTTTAGTGCAAAGAATTCCCATAATTCTTGCAAAAAACAAAACAAAAACCCTGTGTGATTGTACCTATAAAGTCACATTAAAGTTAAGCTTAACTTTAAATTTTGAACTGAGAGAAAGAGAAATAGATATTAGCAATTTAATGAAGCAGCCCCTGGTCCCATCTTACCGGTACAAATGCTGATAGGAAGTAAGAAGAATATGATATAAGTACATTTTGCTGTCGATGATAAATGCATCAATAGTTTGATGAATTTTTGATATCGAACAATTAATTAAACTCTAAGATCCTAACCTATAGCTGAAAAAATTATATGCTGATAAATTTATTTCCATGAGGGGAAAAATGTCTTTGTAGTTGATTGAGTAAGAGGATGCAAACTTAATTGTTTTTCAAAAGAGCTATTAATCACGATAATGACAATTTGCTAGAATGCGAGTTGGATAGCAAGCATCCCATATTAAATACACAATTTAAGTCACATAGCAGCTTACATAGGCAAAATAATTATCTGTGTATTTTTTATTGTTATTTAGTATTGGATAGTTTAATGCATAGATTAAATTGACTAGCAACTACAACATTTAGCATATTACAGGCAACTCAACTGTTCTTTTTGGGGAAAAAAATACAGTGGTGATTTGGGAATAGTTGTCATTTAGATATACGAATTAACTGGATCTCATTGCAAGATAAAATACACCCGATCAAGTGCTTCAAAACAGTGATTGTGCTGTGTAAAAAGTGACGCCTGTTCACTCACTCACACACACACACACACATAACTGTGATTTAGTGAGTTTATTAATATTCCCCAGAAATTCCCTTCACCTAAACTCAGAACTGTCTCAAATAAATCCAGCCATGAGCCGGCCAAGATTATTATTATTATTATTTTTTGCATTTATATCCCGCCCTTCTCCGAAGACTCAGGGCGGCTTACACTATGTCAAGCAATAGTCTTCATCCATTTGTATATTATATACAAAGTCAACTTATTGCCCCCAACAGTCTGGGTCCTCATTTTACCTACCTTATAAAGGATGGAAGGCTGAGTCAACCTTGGGCCTAGTGGGGCTTGAACCTGCAGTAATTGCAAGCAGCTGCTGTTAATAACAGACTATCTTACCAGTCTGAGCCACAGAAGCCCAACAGTCCACAAAGCACTTGAAAGTTGCTCAAACAAAATAACTCCACCCGACAAACTTAAAACCCACACACAAGAGAGCTCATGAGGCAAGAAAGATCCAGCGTTTCCAAGACATGAATCAGTTCCAAACATGGTGTCAATTCAGAATGAAGCAGGAAACACGACAACCAAAAGCACACAACTAGAAAACAAACATGTCATTCCCAGCAATGCTTCCATCTGTCTGTAGTGATAAATAGCCAGATTTACCAATGCAGACTATCAAAGATGGACGAGGCTTTCTCCACTTGAGTTGTCTGGCTGATCTCTACTGCTCCTGACTTTTCTCTGCCCTATGTGCTCTCGGAGGAGGTGCAGAAGGCAGTTCCTCCTTCTCTTCACTGGCCATCTGCCACTGCAAGCTTTCTTCAGCTGAAGCCTCCTCCAAACCTCTTCAGCCATTCAGAGCCATCAGTCAACAGGGCCTCTGTGGCTCAGACTGCTAATGCAGTCTGTTATTAACAGCAGCTGCCTGCAATTACTGCAGGTTCTAGTCCCACCAGGCCCAAAGTTGACTCAGCCTTCCATCCTTTATAAGGTAGGTAAGGTAAGGTAGGTACCTTTATAAGGTAGGTACCTTTATAAGGTAGGTAAAATGAGGACCCAGATTGTTGGGGGCAATAAGTTGACTTTGTATATAAATACACAAATAGAATGAAGACTATTGCTAACATAGTGTAGGCCGCCCTGAGTCTTCGGAGAAGGGCAAGATATAAATGCAAATAAAATAATAAAAAAAAACCCTCAGTTTCTGACCTGCCAGGAATGCGCTCATCCTCTCCTGAACTGACATCTGAGGAGGAATCTGAGAACTCGTCCAAAAGAGACATCACAAATTTAGAGTAACTACAGCATGTCATATCACCGTAAATCCTTTAATAACTGGTCAGATTCGGTAAACATTTATCCATGCTTTGGTCATGATTCTTGCAAAAAGCACATAACAAGAGTCAATGTCCTATCTTAAAAAATTGTCCAAATTTTTTTTTTAAATTAATTGTTGCCTGATTTAAGTGCTAGACCAGTGGTAGTCAATCTGGTCCCTACTGCTCACTAGTGGGTGTTCCAGCTTTCATGGTGGGCAGTAGGAGTTTTGTCTGATACTGAAGCACTTTCCTTTTTTTAAATTTAATTGACTTTTTTTAAAAAAAATGATAGCATTATTTAAAAAAAAACATGGTGGGACACGGTGGCTCAGGGGCTAGGACGTTGAGCTTGTTGATCGAAAGGTCGGCACCTCAGCGGTTTGAATCCCTAGTGCTGCCGTGTAACGGGGTGAGCTCCCGTTATTTGTCCCAGCTTCTGCCAACCTAGCAGTTTCGAATGCACGTAAAAAATGCAAGTAGAAAAAATAGGGACCACCTCTGGTGGGAAGGTAACAGCGTTCCGTGCGCCTTTGGCGTTGAATCATGCCGGCCACATGACCATGGAGACATCTTCGGACAGCGCTGGCTCTTCGGCTTTGAAATGGAGATGAGCACCGCCCCCTAGAGTCAGCAACGACTAGCACGTATGTGCGAGGGGAACCTTTACCTTTTACCTAAAAAAAACATTTTCATTAGGTTTTCATAAAATTCCCCGTGACAATTTAAATTTCTGAAAATATACTATTTATATTGCCTGCGCATAAGTTTAGTTCACGTTATGTAAGTGAAGATAAATGGTGCTATAGTGCAACCGCAAACAAAAGAGCCTCACGCATCTCTCCCCACACCAGCCAGCTGTAACAGACAAGCAGAGCTGGTAGCCGGCGCCCCCCCCCAACCCAATCCACGATGTGCGAGAGGCATGCGCAGACGACGATACACGGTGCATTACTGTGGAACTGGTGGGCGGTTAGAAAATTTTACTACCAACAGAGATACAAAAATGGGTGGTAGGTATAAAAAGGTTGACTACCCCTGTGATAGACTGTTAACTAGGGACATTTGTGGAAGAGTGTTTGTGTGTGTGTGTGTGTGTGTGTGTGTGTGTGTGTGTGTGTGTGTGTGTGTGTGAACAAATCAATATAGTGGGCAAAGAAATGAAGCCCAAAGTTTTGTTTGTCTAGGTCACAAAAACCACATATATGAAAAGAAACAGAGTTTTGAGCGGACAGTCAAGGCTATTACATTTTTTGACCTACTCCCAACTACGAACATTCCTGTTGTTAATCACTGTTACGTAGAGGAAACATAGGATGAGCACAGTGGAAGATCTCCTCTGGCTGCTAATTTTAGGGCATTGGTATTCATTTGTTGGGACACGGTGGCTCAGTGGCTAAGACGCTGAGCTTGTCAATTGAAGGGTCAGCAGTTCAGCGGTTCGAATCCCTAGTGTCGCATAACGGGGGTCAGCTCCCGTTACTAGTCCCAGCTTCTGCCAACCTAGCAGTTTCGAAAGCACGTAAAAAATGCAAGTAGAAAAAATAGGGACCACCTTTGGTGGGAAGGGAACAGCGTTCCGTGCGCCTTTGGCATTGAGTCATGCCGGCCACATGACCATGGAGACGTCTTCGGACAGCGCTGGCTCTTCGGCTTTGAAACGGAGATGAGCACCACCCCCTAGAGTCAGGAACGAATAGCATGCATGTGCAAAGGGAACCTTTACCTTTACCTTATTCATTTGTCAACCCTTAAATGGGTTATGCTCTAAAGATTTGTTAAAAATGTTGTCCAAAGGAAGGGTTCCTTTGAAGAAGTTCCTCTTCTCAGGGTTTTTGTTTTTTTTGCATTTATATCCCGCCCTTCTCCGAAGACTCAGGGCGGCTTACACTGTGTCAAGCAATAGTCTTCATCCATTTGTATAATTATATACAAAGTCAACTTATTGCCCCCCAACAATCTGGGTCCTCATTTGACCTACCTTATAAAGGATGGAAGGCTGAGTCAACCTTGGGCCTGGTGGGGCTTGAACCTGCAATATTGCAAGCAGTTGCTGTTAATAATAGGCTGCATTAGCCTGTTGCGCCACCAGAGGCCCTTTTCTCCTGTTTTCTCCTGTACCCCTCTTAAATCATGGAATACATTCCCTTGGGAATAACACCGAGCTTCCACTGGCTCTCCCTTCAGAACAGCAGGGACGGCAGACGCTTTTCATTAATTTTAATGAATTCTTTTTAACATTTCTGTTGTGTAGTCTATATTTTAATTACTGCTCACTGCTTTGAGGGCTTGTTTAGGTAGAAAGGAAGAATATAAATCAAAGCTCTAAATAAATAACAGAGTGGCAAAGATTTCCACACTGCAGAGATGCTGAAGCAAAACTAGTTGCTAAAAATATATATATATTTAGGACAGGCTGAGATGGCTAGTAGGGTTGCAGTAGCTCAGTGGTTCAAGACGCTGAGCTGTCAGATGGAAAGCTGTCAGCCCTGGTTCGAGACCTGAGCATCATCCATGCAACAGGGCGAGCGCCAGTTACTTATCCCAGGTCCTGCCTACCTAGCAGTTCAAGGTCTTGGTTACCATCTTTAAAGCGCTCCATAGCATAGGGCCGGGTTATTTACAGGACCGCCTACTGCCACCAATCGCCTCCCACCGACCCGTACGCTCTCACAGAGAGGGATTCCTTAGGATGCCGTCCGCCAGGCAGTGCCGACTGGCGACACCCAGAGGAAGGGCTTTCTCTGTGGGGGCTCCCACCCTCTGGAACAAGCTTCCCCCAGGGCTTCGTCAACTTCCTGACCTCCGAACCTTCTGCCGCGAGCTTAAGACACATCTATTTATTTGCGCAGGGCTAGCCTAGGGTTTTAGTTTTTAAATTTAGTTTTTAATGGGGTTTTATATTATTTTATTCTAGTGATATTTTTAATTCGGCTTAATTAATAAGTTTTTTAATTGTTGTTTTTACCTGTATTATTTGCATGTTTTTATCTGGCTGTGAACCGCCCTGAGTCCTTCGGGAGATAGGGCGGTATAAAAATTCGAATAAATAAATAAATAAAATAAATAAAAGTATCCAAATGCAAGTAGATAAATTGGTACCACTTCAGAAAATAGGTTGACCCCCCGTCTTCTTTGTCACAGCCTCTCAGATATTGGAATACTTCTATCATGCCACCTCTAGTCCTTCCTTTCACTAGACTAGACATACCCAGTGCTTACAACTCCATCTTTGGTTGCGTATGGATTTGTGATCAGATCACAATCTGTGGTCAAACCCATACACAACCAAGATTAAGGTGTAGGGGAGAGAAAAGAGACACAAGTCAATCAGAGTTATGCAGAAAATCCATATGCTAGCTACTGAAAAGACAACTAGCATTCCCAGACAAGGGAACAGGGATGTCATTGTTCCGATCCTAAAAGAAAGTCTTCAGACTGGATGCAGAACTTAGAGCGGAGTTGTCCATTAGCTCTTCAGGGCTATTTGAACTATCTTGCCTGCTCTGTGACCTTTCCTGAAACTGAGATGGAGTTAAAAATGTTCGTTTGAAAAATCAGAGATAGGAAGGAAGGAAGGAAGGAAGGAAGGAAGGAAGGAAGGAAGGAAGGAAGGAAGGAAGGATTAAGAGAGGGAGGAAACAAAGGAAGGAAGGAGAGAAGGTTAGAAGGTAGGATTAAGAGAGGGAGGAAAGGAAGGAAGGAAAGAAGGAAGGAATAAGAGAGGGAAGGAAGGAAGGAAGATAAGAAGGTAGGATTAAGAGAGGGAGGAAAGGAAGGAAGGAAGGAAGATAAGAAGGTAGGATTAAAAGATGGAGGAAAGGAAGGAAGATAAGAAGGTAGGATTAAGAGACGGAGGAAAGGAAGGAAGGAAGGAAGGAAGGAAAGAAGGGGGAATAAGAGAGGGAGTGGGGTGGGAATGGGGATTTTGCAGTATCCTGCCCCTGGAGTGGGGTTGGAATGGAGATTTTACAGTATCCTTCCCTCAGGAGTGGGGTGGGAATGGAGATTTTGCAGTATCCTTCTCCTGCCACACCCACCAAGCCACACTACACCCACCAAGCCACTCCCACAGAACCGTTAGTAAAAAAAATTGGATTTCACCACTGGTAATTATGTATTTAATATATTTCTTTCCTTAATTTTAACTACTATCTCTATAGGTGGGAATTGCCCCAAAGAGATATGCAATTGCTGTCTTTGCCCATGCATATTAAACGCAGTGACAGACTGCCAGACTATATTAAAAGATAATTTTAATGTAATAAAATGGATGGATGGATAGTTGGATGGATGGATATTCAGGTATATGCTAAAAACAAAAACAAACCAAAACTGATACTCTGTCTCCCATTTCTGATCCATCATGAAAAACGATTTTTTTAGCCAGAGCCGTAAGGCTATGGATAAGCCTATCAGCTTGCAACTTGAAATGTGTCTTACTTTTGAAATGAAAGAAAATCATTGAAAGACGTATCAACAAAGGTCAGTAAATCAATTGAGCAGAAGTTGTTTTGGTAGGAACAACGTAAAGGGGAAAATAACTCAAGTCATCTCTTCCTTGAAAAGCTGGTGGCAATTTAGAGCGAAGAGGCCCAAAGAGGCTCCTGGTTCACTTGGTATGAGAAGCCAGATCAAGGCACCAAGAGCCATTTCTTCTTAGAACAAAGCCAGATCTTGAAGACCTTCCACAAGTTGAAGAAGATTGGGAGCATCTGAATCTCAGTGTGACGATCGTTCTATAAGGCAGAAGCTGTGGCAGAGGAGTCCACATCTAATGGGTCCCACTAAGTCAGGGCTATCAAACTCGATTTCGTTGAGGGACACATCAGGGTTGTGTTTGACCTCAGGGGCCCAGGATAGGTGTGGCCAGGTGGGCATGGCCAGCTCAAAATCACCTGTGTCGGGGGCATCTGTGGTGGGCATGGGCGTGGCCAGCATGTGACGCATCTGGCCCGCAGGCCAAGAGTTTGACACCCCTGGGCTAGACCCTTGCGGTAACTAAGACAAACTCTTCAAGTTATGATTTTGTAAATCTTCATTGCTTCCGGAATTGTCGGAAAATTTATTTTCATAAAACCCCTTAAAAATCCATCCTTCTCTAACGTGGTATGCCTACTGTTGCCACCCTGACCTCGAATGTAATAATATCTCCCCAAATTTAAATTGCTTAACTTCCCTGACTTTCACTTCCTCAAAACGAATAAAACCCCTTTGGTTTCTTCCCACACAGTTGTATAAATGCCTTGAAAAGAGACGAATCTTCAAAAATCTTTCTATCATCCTGAACCAAACTGAAAGAATTGAGTTTCTAAATTCCTTGTGTTGTGATACAGCTGAGTGAAATCAAAGGATGCGCCATGGATTAGTAGAATCTGATCCAGCATTCCAAGAGTGTAGACTGAAGAGATTTTAATTCTGAAAGAGCTAAGATCTTCAGGCTGCTTAGTAAAAGAGGTTCCCCCCACCAGAGGTGGGTTTCAACAGGTTCTGACCAGTTCTGGAGAACCAGTAGCAGAAATAGTAAGGAGAACCGGTAGTAAAAATTCTGATTGGCCCCACCTCCATCTATTCTCTGCCTCCCAAGTCCCAGCTGATTGGGAGGAAATGGGGATTTTGCAGTATCCTTCTCCTGGATTGGGGAGGGAATTGAGATTTTACAGTATTCTTTCCCTGGAGTGGGTGGGAATGGAGATTTTACAGTATCCTTCCACTGCGAAGGATCAACCCAAACCACACCCACCAAGCCATGCCATGTCCACCAAGCCACACCCACAGAACCGGTAGTAAAAAAATTTGAAACCAACCACTGCCCCCACCCCATTTTTCATGTGATATTTGGCAAGGTACCATATAAAGCATAAAATAGAGATGTTGTTTGATCAGAGGTGGTATTTAGCTGGTTCGGACCGGTTCAGGCAAACCGGTAGCGAAAATTGCAGGTGGGCCTGCCCACTTGCCCCGGTTCTATGCTGTCCTATTTAGGGACGTTTTTGAGGCTGGGCGCATGCGCGGAAGGCAATCGTGCAAGCAAAGCACATGTGCGCGTGCTCACATTTTTGGTGCTGGGTAGGTAAATTATGTGAATCTCACCTCTGCACTTTATGTGTATGCAGCGTGATCAATGAGGCTTTTTCTTTTAAAGACAGAATATTAGAATTTATTTCTCCAAATGCTCTGAATAAACCCGACACTTTCCATGTACCTGTTTCAGGAGCTTATTGGAAGGCTTATGGTATTCTCTGAAACTAAATCCACAAAAGAATTGTTCTCATGCAAGAACTCTGTGTTAAGGAACTGCTAGAAGCAAGGATTTTATAATTGTGAGCCACGGTGGTGCAGTGGTTAGAATGCAATACTGCAGGCTACTATTGCTGACTGCTGGCTGCCTGCAATTTGGCAGTTCGAATCTCACCAGGCTCAAGGTCGACTCAGCCTTCCATCCTTCCAAGGTGGGTAAAATGAGGACCCAGATTATTGGAGGCAATATACTGACTCTGTAAACTGCTTAGAGAGGGCTTTAAAGCCCTGTAAAGTGGTATATAAGTCTAAGTGCTATTGCTATTGTAGGAAAAAGGTCAAGTAAACAGCATATTTTCAGCCTTAATGATCACACTTATTTTTTTCCTTCCCCTAAGAAAAAAAAAATAGAAACTGATAGCCCACGTAAAATGATTCATCCTTTCTCAAATTTATTAAGACTCATTGCTAAGTAACGATGACTTCGGGTTTTACAGCATTAAACATCTTGATTATAGACTGAAATATATAATCACTTCATTTTTTTTTAAAAAAATGAATATTTTACCAGGAAGGTTTGGTTAATTTTAATTCTGTGAGGTATTCTATGGTTTACGCACATCTACACACTGTATGAAAATTCATTTTCTTTGCTTCAGGAAAACACTTTCGTACTTAGCATACAAAATGACTCTAGCTCAGCTTCAGGTCTTTACAAGAAAAATGATTTAAACATTTTGGCAAGAGTCCGGTAGGGAATCTGTCACTGTGCTGTTTTCTAGTTAATGCAATTACACATTGCTATTGTTAATTGGCTATGTAAGACAACCTGAGTAAGACTAAGCAAGCCTTATTTTGTATTCATTTTATGTGCACTGCAGAGATGAACAAAAAAATGGGGAAGAACAGGACTGAGACAGTATTAGTTTGGAACAAAATCTTCAAATGTTGAAAATTATGGGACAGGTCAATATTAGTTCTGAATTGAAACTATTCAATTTCTCCTCTCTTTGTCTCTTTTCTTTTTTTTCCCCAATTACATTTTCGAAAGGAAATTATGGCACAGGTCAATATTAGTTCTAAGTTGGAAATATTCCATTTCTCCCCTCTCTCTTCATTTTTCAATTACATTTTCAACGGTGGAACAAACAGTTTACATCTCTTACGTTCTCCTTGGCATCTGAAACCGAGTCCCGTTTTAACATATGAAAAATATAGAGTAGTAATAATTTTTTTTAAAGAACATTCAATTTAATTTTCAAACAATGAGTTAGGTTAGGAACACAAGCAGTTATCCTTTATTATTTTTTTTTGATGTCTTTCTCATGGATGTATGGGCAGTTCAAAAGGTGATGTCAGGGTTCCGACCGATGCCCTAATTAAATCATGAGCTTCGAGCCAAGCTTCAAAAGAAATCCAGTTATTTATTAGGAGCTTCAACTTGGCACGTTCCAAGTGAAGCCAACTCTGACTCCACATCATTTATACCCCATCATGACCCTGTTTTTCCCCTCCCCTCAGGATGTGTGTCAGCCTCCACTCCAATCCTCACATATTTTTTGTACAATTTATATTCAGTAGTTAGAATGCAATGGGTTCTTTCTGTTATGTAAAATAGTTTAAGGATATAAGATGTATCACTGCCCTATACAGGGTAAGGGAAGAGGGCCCTTTAAGAGTGTTGTCTGACATAACAGAAGGGGAGGGGTGATTAACGGTTGAATCAGCAAGAATGTTAGAGCGGGCTTTTTCAACAGAGACTGCATTCCTGAGATGATTAACAGCTAGAGACCAGGGGAAGAAGATTACCACAGGGGCCGAGAAGGAGCTGGCATTGGACCAGACCAGCTGAGGAGAGGAGGGACAAATGGGGGAATATGGAATGTTAGCCATATTTTGTCTCAGATCCAACTTTATACTGCTGCAGTTCAGATGTATCTAGTAAAAGTACTTTTCTTTATTTGCAAATGAAGTCAAGGTGTATTCTTTCCTAGATATAATCAGAGGCAGCCTGACATTAAGTTGGATCTCAGACAAAATATGGCTAACATTCCATATCCCCCCATTTGTCCCTCCTCTCCTCAGGCAGCCTGACAGTGTGTCATCGGCCACATTCGCCAATGGAGCAATTTCGCAGGTTGTAGAGATCACTCCCCTCAAGCCGTTGTGAGTAACCCTGGGAGACAGCCTTGACAGAGATATGTCTGGAATGTGCTTTTGTTTTTGGCTGCCACACTGCTTCCTTGTTTTCCCATCCCCCTTGCCTGTAGAGCAGGCCATGGATGCTTTGCAAATTGACAGGTGAGAGTTGACAAGTTCTCTTAAGCCAACATATTACTCAAATCTCCTCCTTTTCCCCCCCCAAGAAGCCCATTCTCAATTAATTTCCTGGATACATTCCAGGTGCAGCATGTCAGAGCTTCTCAAAGATAGACACATGCCGTGTTTTAAGCTAGAATTTAACCGTCAATGAATATCATTAAACTTTAACTTCCAGTCAAAAACTTAGTTCAGCCTAGCAATAATTCATCACTCTAATGATGATTACATTCACTTTTGGTGTCTTCTCTGCCCTTCAAGTCAATCCACACAGCTGGTGACCTTGTCCCATTCTACTCAGAGTTGTCCATTGTATAATCTACATGGATCCAGTCGTGTAATTAGGGCAAGGGGAACAACCAGGTGACAAGAAATGGATTGTAGCCTAGGAACAGAAATGCCATGAGAAATGAGACATTGAAAAAGATTTGTAAAAAGTGAACATTTGCCAGTCTCCCCAGAAGTTGATGGCCATCAACTGAGAATGTTCCCCAATTTAAAAGAAAGAATATATAGCCTGTTAAAATATAACAACAGATGAAGCAAACTTCTTCATGGAAATTGGAATTTTAACCTTACAGTTCCTTCACCTGCCATAACACATTCTAGAAGCAACGTGTGAATTTTCTGCACTATACTGTTTATAACCATGTAAACATATTTCTTAAAAGATACTGTGTTCTATAATGTGAACCAAATGGAAATTGGTTCTGTGATTAAACAGAAATCAACCTGGATTAGTAGCCTTTTATTTGTTCTTCCTGACAATAAAAACAAAAAAATTATAAGAATTTTTTTTTATGAAATGTGTTTTTGTTTTTAAAAAACTGTTACTACATTGATATCTCCAAATGTATTCCCATTTAATTGCACAAGGCTATATCCATCTAATTCCACATAGTGCTATGCTACACTAGGTTGAAAACAGTGGTGGGTTTCAAAATTTTTACTATGGGTTCTGTGGGTGTGGCTTGGTGGGCGTGGCATGGCTTGGTGGGCATCGCAGGGGAAGGATACTGTAAAATCTCCATTCCCTCCCTAATCCAGGGGAAGGTTACTGCAAAATCCCCATTTCCTCCCAATCAGTTGGGACTTGGGAGGCAAAGAATAGATGGGGGTGGGGCCAATCGGAATTTTTACTACCGGTTCTCCGATCTACTCAAAATTTCCACTACAGGTTCTCCAGAACTGGTCAGAACCTGCTGAAACCCACCTCTGGTTGAAAAATATTAAAATCAACCAGTGATTTTCGTGGTTGAATGAGGATTTTGTTAGGAAGCTGTCAGCCACATTGGAAGGAGGAGTCAAGCAGGAAATTAGCCTTGAGTCCTGGTGCAGCCACAAGAGACATAAGCCTGACTCACCCCAAGTGAGTAATGAAATCTTACCTGCTTGTTTCCGAGGGAAGGCAAGCAATTTGGAGAGATCTTGGTAATATGGAAAGAAGTCAATAAAACTTGCTATCTTAGGCTATTCATGGGTGGCTCTGGTTGTTTGCTCCTGATCAGTGGTGAAATCCAATTTTTTTTTACTATCGGTTCTGTGGGTTGGTGGGTGTAGTGTGGCTTGGTGAGCGTGGTGTGCCTTGGTGGGCGTGGCAGGAGAAGGATACTGCAAAATCTCCATTCCCACCTCATTCCAGGGGAAGGATATTGCAAAATCCCCATTCCCTCACCACTCCTGGGGGAAGGATATTGCAAAATCTCCATTCCCATCCCACTCCAGGAGAAAGATGTTCCAAAATCTTCATTCCCTCCCCACTCCAGTGGAAGGATATTGCAAAATCTCCATTCCCACCCCACTCTGGGGCCAGCCAGAGGTAGTATTTGCCAGTTCTCCGAACTACTCAAACTTTCCACTACCGGTTCTCCAGAACTTGTCAGAACCTGCTGGGTTCCACGCCTGCTCCTGACAGATTTTGACTGGATAACGTTCAGTCCTTACTCAGAAATTCAAAATAAAGTAAGGTAGCCATGCTGCCTCTTAACCTAGTGACCTTGTTTTGGTGAGACCTTTGAACTGCTCTTCTCCAGTGGACAACAATATTGATCCACAAAATTGGCAGATCAATGTGTGAATTACATCTGGAGTCTACTAAGTTCAGCGTTTCGGATTCAGATTATTTGTTTCGGTCCAGTGGTGTCCATGGCCAATGTCAAAACGGCAAGACGATGGAAGCAGTGTGGTAACGCAAACTCCATCCTTTTAGCATGTGCAAGTAAAACATCAAAGTTCAAGAACCCTATTGGTTTGGCTTGTTTGGACCTCCCACCCCTACATCCCTCTGTGGCCATTCCAGTTGAAGTTTTTGACAAGCATACTGTCAGCTCTGACGTACTCAGCTCAGAGTTGCCATTCAGGGAGGGGGAGAAAAGGCCATTAATCCCAGGGGAGGCAGCCTTGCTGCATACAACTGGACATTGTCAAGGCCTCCAGAACTGCCTCAGAATGTTTCCAGCAGGAGGCGAGCCACAGAAGCACAACTTACAATTGAAAGACAACTCAGAGTGACTCAGCACTTTCGGGAACCCTGGGTGATGGGGCAGGGACGTAGGAGAGGGGTGTGTGGTGGTGGGAACTGTTTAAAGGGGGCAGGGAGCACCGGATGTTAGCTCTGTCAATCCTTTCTTTGCATTATTTATTGCTTGGATGGTCAGCAAGTGCCGGAGAAGATAAACGCTTCAAACCTAAACATTGTTTGGCTGGGGTTTGTTTTCTGCGAAACCTGACACATACCACATATAAGTTATTTCAACAGCACTACATCTACAATATTATATACTGGTGATGAGTGCCAAAAAGGTCGTGTGGAAACATTGCACGAGCATGTGCGCTCGTCGAAGCCAAACTTCTAGGTTCTAATACGCATGAGGGCCCAATGATTCGCTGGCTGGCATGCATGTGCTGGCTGGTTTTCGGCATTGCTGTGTGTGTGAAGGGATTGCGCTCCAGAAAAGGTGAACCTCTGGATTCTGGCACACATGCAGACCCGACAATCAGTTGACTGGCATTCATGCACGCTGGTTTTCGGCACTGTCACATGCGCGAAGGATAGCTAATGATCACACGTGCATGCACACCAGAAACCTGGAAGACAAACAGGCAAGGCCGTGTGTGTTGGGCAACATGGCTTCACATGCCAATTTGGGCACGCATGCCATAGGTTCGCCATCAGGGCTATATACTCCCAAGATTGTGTTAATTATTAGAAGCCACTCAAAGGTGCTTTTTCAAGAGGCAACTGGACTTTCTTGTTCTTCTTCCAAGAAGCTTCTTCAGCTCTTCAAGTCCAGTTGCCTCTTGAAAAAGCACCTTTGGAACAACCATGACCTGTATGACTGAGAATCTCCATAGAAATATTAGAAGCCACTTTCCTCCACCTGTCTTCCACCTGGCCCTTCAGGTTTTCTAACATTAATCCACCACTCTGAGTCTATCCATCTTGCTTTTCTCTTTCTTTCCCCCTTTCCCAGCATTAAAGACTTCTCCAGGGAGCTAAGTCTTCAGAAAACTATGCTTTACCAAAGTTTTCTTGGCAAAATACAGAGTGCTTTTTTCTGACCTTCGTAAAGGATGCAGTTGTCAGATTCCCACTCCATAGCCATAGCCTGTTGTGACTCCAGCCCCCGAACCTGGCCCCATGCCCGAAAGTGACTCCGAGAGTGAGGAGAAAGGGCCGGTAAGGCTTACCTCAGGAGCACCGATTCCTTTGGCTCAGCTCCAGGAGCCAGAACCAGACCAGTTGGAGGATGTAATGAGGCTGTCATCCCCTGATTCCTCCCTTCCCCAGGCTACGCCTTCAGACCCAGCTGATAATCATCATCATCATCATCATCAAGCTTGGCTTGACCCGTGCTTCAGAAGATTAGAGAGGCAGCGTCATCAAAAGGAAGGGTGGGGCAGGAGCCCCACCCCACAGCATATATAAGGAGCTTTGGGACTGCTCTCACTCCGCAGGAAGCAAAGTTTAGCTGATCCATTTCAAAAAGAGCTGAAAGTCTTGCTACGTGAGTCATTTGTTTGAACTTTGGCAGGCAGCTGCGACTTCTCTGCCAGGACTGATAAGAGCCGTGAATCCACTGGTTGAAGACCAGCTCGTGGGTCTGAAGTGGGGAAGGAGACAGAACATAGCCAGTCATAAATCTGTAAGTTAAAAGGATCTCCCTAAACTGCTAACCTTCCCCTGGGAATGATTAGATAAGGCTTCACAGATCTCAGAGGAGATCAAAGGTATGCCTTCCAATTTTCAAGGACTCTAAGTTAAGTCCCTCCTTGACATCACCCTTCCAGCTTTGCTAGCAGCTTCTTAATGTGGTTGTCATTAAAGCAGTTGCCTGTTTCCATTTCTTCCTGTGTCACTGCTACCCTGTTTGCTTGAGCTGAGCAACTGGAGTGATTTTTCTGCCTTATTTGGAGTATATACCCCAAGCAATACGGCAGGACTTGATGAGATGGGGTAGGATTGGATGAGATAATAATGTGTTTCCCTGAAAATAAGACTGGATCTTATATTAATTTTTGCTCCAAAAGACACCTCAGGGCTTATTTTCCAGTTAGGTCTTATTTTCAGGGAATTATGGTACCATTTTTCTGGCTGATGATCTTAACCGGGTCTTATTTTTGGGGTAGGGCTTATATTAAAAATCATGCTAGGGCTTATTTTCTGGTTCGGTCTTATTTTCGGGAAAACATAGTATTAGTTAATAATCGTCTTGTATAACTTTACCAAAAATAGCTTTAAAGTTGTAACCTAAGATAAGTAATTGCATAAGTCTAAACTCTTGTCTACAGATTATGTCATACAATAACAATGGCTACCATTTATAGAATGCATATAGTTCTCTGAGTATTTTTAAATTAATTAACACTACCTTAATATGAAACCACCTGGTCTTAGTTGTAAGCCTAATCCCAAGATACTATCTAATCAAGACAAAAGAATAAACTATCTGTTAGTTTTAAAGAGTTTACAACAATATAATTAGGGGCTAAAATGCAACATGTTTCTAGTCCAATTAACACTAATAGATAAGGTCTCATATTTGGCTACAGAACACAAACCAATGATGAACTGGTCCAGCCTTCTTATATGTCAACAATAGAATAACAGAGATGGAAGGGACCTTGGAGGTCTTCCAGTCCAACCCCCTGCTTAGGCAGGAAACCCTACACCACTTCAGACAAATGATTATCCAACATCCTTTAAAAACTTCCAGTGTTGGAGCATTTACAACTTATGGAGGCAAGTTGCTCCACTGATTAATTGTTCTAATTGTAAAGAAATGTCTCCTTAGTTCTAAGTTGCTTCTCTCCTTGATTAGTTTCTACCCACTGCTTCTTGTCCTGCCCTCAGGTGTTTTGGAGAATAGCTTGACTCCCTCTTCTTTGTGGCAGCCCCTGAGATATTGGAACACTGCTATCAAGTCTCCCCTAGTCCTTCTTTCAATTAAACTAGACATACCCAGTTCCTGCAACCGTTCTTCATATGTTTTAGCCTCCAGTGCCATCATCATCTTTGTTGCTCTTCTCTGCACTCTTTCTAGAGTCTCAACATCTTTTTTACATCGTGGCGACCAAAACTGGATGCAATATTCCAAGTGTGGCCTTACCAAGGAGGTTGAGGACTCCAAAAATAGGATGCACAAAGGCCTCAGGAAGCCAAAAATGGGATGCACAGAGGCCTCAGGAGGCCAACAATGGGATGAGCAGAGGCCTCAGGAGGCCAGCAATGGGATGCACAGAGGCCTCAGGAGGCCAACAATGGGATGTGCAGAGGCCTCAGGAGGCCAACAATGGGATGCGCAGAGGCCTCAGGAGGCCAACAATGGGATGCGCAGAGGCCTCAGGAGGCCAACAATGGGATGCGCAGAGGCCTCAGGAGGTCAAAAGTGGGATGCGCAGAGGCCTCAGGAGGTCAAAAGTGGGATGCACAGAGGCCTCAGGAGGCCAACAATGGGATGCGCAGAGGCCTCAGGAGGTCAAAAGTGGAATGTGCAGAGGCCTCAGAGGCCAACAATGGGATGTGCAGAGGCCTCAGGAGGCCAAAAATCAGATGCACAGAGGCCTCAGGAGATCAAAAATGAGATGCGCAGAGGCCTCAGGAGGCCAAAAATGGGATGCACAGAGGCCTCAGGAGGCCAAAAATGGGATGCGCAGTGGCCTCAGGAGGTCAAAAGTGGGATGTGCAGAGGCCTCAGAGGCCAACAATGGGGGATGCATAGAGGCCTCAGGAGGCCAACAATGGGATGCACAGAGGCCTCAGGAGGTCAAAAGTGAGATGCGCAGAGGCCTTGGCCAAAAATGGGATGCGCAAAGGAGGCAAAAAATGGGATGCGCAGAGGCCTCAGAGGCCAACAATGGGATGCGCAGAGGCCTCAGGAGCCCAACAATGGGATGCGCAGAGGCCTCAGGAGGCCAAAAATGGGATGTGCAGAGGCCTCAGGAGATCAACAATGGGATGCGCAGAGGCCTCAGGAAGCCAACAATGGGATGAGCAGAGGCCTCAGGAGGCCAAAAATGGGATGCGCAAAGGAGGCCAAAAATGGGATGCGCAGAGGCCTCAGGAGGCCAAAAATGGGATGCGCAGTGGCCTTAGGAGGTGAAAAGTGGGATGTGTAGAGGCCTCAGGAGGCCAAAAATGGGATGTGCAGAGGCCTCAGGAGGCCAACAATGGGATGCGCAGAGGCCTCAGGAGGCCAACAATGGGATGCGCAGAGGCCTCAGGAGGCCAAAAATGGGATGTGCAAAGGAGGCCAAAAATGGGATGCGCAGAGGCCTCAGGAAATCAAAAATAGGATGCACAGAGGCCTCAGGAGGCCAAAAATGGGATGTGCAGAGGAGGCCAAAAATGAGATGTGCAGAAGGCAGAGGCGGGCCAAAATGGAATCCGCAGAGGCCTCAGGAGGCCAACAATGGGATGCTTGGAGGCTGAGGAGGCCAAAAATGGATCTGTTTTTGGCCTCCCTACCCTCCAGAGGAGAGAGGGAGTGGGAGGGACACACACACACACACACACACACACACACACAGAGAAGACCCTCAAAAGGCAGCCACATCCCTTCACCAAATTGCTTTCCTCCCCCAGGAGCATAACAAATTAAAATGTAATTTGCGTGTATTGTTTAATGGACTGCTAAATTAGCTACACCCACCCAGTCACATGACCACCTAGCCACGCCTACCCAGCCTGTCCAGCCCCCCCAACAGTCTGAGGGACCGTGAATTGGCCTCCTGTTTAAAAAGTTTGAGGACCCCTGAATTAAAATATAGAGAAATGTATAAGAAAATGGCAGTAAAACCCAGGCAGAAAGCTGGAAAGCTATTTTTAACAGATGATATTTCTTTCCACAAGGGTGGCTGTGGTTTCCAAAATTAGGTTTCCAGTAGAAGCAATAACAACCTACATGATGTTGGATTAATTATTAGGCTGAGTTCATTTGCCTTCTCTCTCAACTAAGAAAATACCAGCAGGAAAAATCACGGGGAACTTCTTCAAAGATTACAGCTAATTGATCCAAGTTCTCTAAGCATCAGTTGCATATATGTAGAGAAGGGAAATAAAATCGCCCTATTTCCAAAGATGTTTCTCAGCTTCATACTAAAGTATTTCCATCATCATTTTCTTCTCCTCCTCCTCCTCCTCCTCCTCTTCCTTGCACTGAGGATGTTCACTAATTGGGTAAGGAAACATCTGCAAGAAAACCACAAAGTTCAGATAGCTCTATGGACCCAACAGTTCTCCTCCTCCTCCTCCTCCTCCTCCTGCTGACAGAGTTAATTTGCTTGCCTAGTTCAACTTGGGAACAACTGCTAGAATAGGATAGGATAGGATAGAATAGAATAGAATAGAATAGAATAGAATAGAATAGAATAGAATAGAATAGAATTTTATTGGCCAAGTGTGATTGGACACACAAGGAATTTGTCTTGGTGCATATGCTCTCAGTGTACATAAAAGAAAAGATGTGTTCATCAAGGTACAACATTTACAACACAATTGATGGTCAATACATCAAAATAAATCATAAGGATTGCCAGCAACAAGTTATAGTCATACAGTCATAAGTGGAAAGAGATGGGTGATGGGAACTATGAGACGATTAATAGTAGTGCAGATTCAGTAAATAGTCTGACAACGTTGAGGGAATTATTTGTTTAGCAGAGTGATGTCCTTCAGGAAAAAACTGTTCTTGTGTCTAGTTGTTCTGGTGTGCAGTGCTCTATAGCGTCGTTTTGAGGGTAGGAGTTGAAACAGTTTATGTCCAGGATGTGAGGGATCTGCAAATATTTTCACGGCCCTCTTCTTGATTCATGCAGTATACAGGTCCTCAATGGAAGGCAGGTTGGTAGCAATTAAAAGTAGTACTGTAATTCCCCACTTCCATGGGGACATTTCCTCAATGGCAAAATCTGGAGTAAAATTTGGAGTAGCTTCCCATTGGAAAGGAGACTGATGCAAGAATGTTAATTTTCCAGAAACTGCTTTAGTAGTCTTCCAGAGGACCAATAGAGATGTTTGACACCTGGGGTGGATGATTATAATTGTGCTTCTACAGTTATATGATTTTACCCTGGACATATTATGCTTATATCTTTATTGCCAAGAAATAAATATATTCCCCATCAAAAGAAAAAGGAAAAAAAAGTTTTGTGAGATAAGTTCTGATATAGTTTTAATTCCTTGAAAGATAAGTGTAAGGTTTTTTTTCCTTTTTGATTTATACACATATTGTAAATGTACATTCTCTTATTCAAAATTGATCACATATAGACATATATTTTCTAAAGAAAGCATAAAGAATTTTTTTTTAAATTACATTCAGGGTTGCTCTTCTACCCTTTCTTTTCCCTCATTTTTTTTTGGGGGGGGAAAATCTTTTTTTAATTTTATTTCTTATACACATATTGTAAATGTACATTCTCGTATTCAAAACTGATCACATATAGACATATATTTTCTAAAGAAAGCATAAAGAAAAAAAATACTTTTATGGTTGTAGGTTTTAATGGTGCTTGTAAGAGTCCTGCTTTTGCCTTAACCATCTCACTCTGCCTCCCAGGATGTAAAATTGAAGGGAAAGAAATGAGAGGGTGGAGAGAAAGAGAGAGAGAGAGAAAGAGAGAGAGAGAGAGGGAGGGGGGAGGAGAGAGTCCCTACCACATCTAGAGAGCCATGGTGGTGCAGTGGTTAGAATGCAGTATTGGAGGCTGCCGACTGCCAGCAGTTCGACTCTGGCTCAAGAATGACTCAGCTTTCCATCCTACAAGGTCGGTATAATGAGGGCCCAGACTTAGAGAGAGCTGTAAAGCATTATAAAGAGCTAAATAAGTCTAAGTGCTTTTGCTATCTTATTTATTATTATTATTTGTTTGATTTTTATATTGCCCTTCTCCCGAAGGACTCAGGGCGGTTTACAGCCAACATAAAACCAATTTTATAAATAGAATTAAAAACATTTTAAAAATCTTATTCAATTTGGCTAACCCCATTTAAAACTATAATAAAGAAATGATAAAAAGTCCCAGTTAAAAACCGTAGTGTATTAGGCCAGCCCTGCGCGGTAAAACAGAAAGGTCTTGAGTTCACGGCGGAAGGTCTGGAGGTCGGGGAGTAATCATAACCCCAAAGGAAGCTCATTCCAGAGGGTAGGTGCTCGCACAGAGAAGGCTCTCCCCTTGGGGGTCGCCAGCCGACATTGTTTGGCTGACGGCACCCTGAGGAGACCCTCCCTGTGTGAGCGCACAGGTCGGTGGGAGGCTATCGGTGGCAGCAGGCGGTGCCGTAAATAGCCCAGTCCTATGCCATGTAGCGCTTTAAAGGTGGTAACCAACACATTGAATTGCACCTGAAATTCTTCACTGACAATACTAGTATAACATAAACCAAATGCTTTTCAATAAATACACTTATTTGTCCATGGACGGTTGTGTAAACTACTTTTATTTTGTTACAACTTGTGAACATAGATATGGGAATATGATTCGGCCACCTTCCCTGCGTTGGAAAATTGTGGCTTTCTGCCAAAACTGAAAACTATTATCACCCTCAGTTCTCCAAAAGATAAAATAGCTAATAAAAGATAAAATAAATAAGAGTTCTCCAAAAGATAAAATAGATTAAAAAAGACTTAGATGTAGATATAAAATCACCACTTGTAATATATCTTGAAAACATTTTTCTACGGAACATGCCAAAAATCGTTTGTCTTAAAGATAAGGGAAGAGCATCAAGTTGAGTAGTGGACTTTGAATTCGGTCCAATCCATCTTGGCAAGATGGCTTTTCATACTCTTGATTCTTATTCCTATCAGATTCCATAATGCTGTTACGCAACCAATCATCATCAACAACAGGGCCTCTGGTGGCTCAACAGACTAAGACAGTCTGTTATTAACACAGCTGCTTGCTATTACTGCAAGTTCAAGTCCCACCAGGCCCAAGGTTGACTCAGCCTTCCATCCTTTATAAGGTAGGTAAAATGAGGACCCAGATTGTTGGGGGCAATAAAAGTTGACTTTGTATATAATATACAAATAGATGAAGACTATTGCTTAACACAATGTAAGCCGCCCTGAGTCTTCAGAGAAGGGCGGGATATAAATTCAAATTTTTTAAAAAAACAAAGCTATGGTACAATACCTAAAATTGTGGTCACCAGTCTAAATGTTTGCAGACTTAGTGTTGTTAACAGCGTGATGGGTAAAGATATGGACTGAAAAAAGATGATTTGGAAGGGGGAAAAATATTAACGAGGATTGGTTTTCTAGAACAAATTTGACTAAGTGCTTGGAATTACAGTTTAGAAAATCTGCTACAGCTGCTTTGTAATAAACGAATGCCTCTACAATTGTTTCAGATACTCAATTATCTTTACAAATATTGCAAACACATAGTGTCACGGTGAATTATGGGTTTCTTCTTACATATGTTATTTGGTTTGAATCATTACTATGGGGTCTTGCATGAACAAATACTTTTGATTAGGCATTGTTATACATGAGAGGGCTGTAATACCTATCTTTTTAAGGAAGTTAAGATAAAAGAGTACGTATAGTTGGACTTTATGAAGGTGAAGGCAAGGAAAGTTGTACATGTGGGTTAATATTTGTATATATAGGCCAGAGGTGGGTTTCAGCAGGTTCTGACCAGTTCTGGAGAACCGGTAGCAGAAATTTTGAGTAGTTCGGAGAACTGATAGTAAAAATTCTGACTGGCCCCATCTATTCTCTGCCTCCCAAATCCCAGCTGATTGGGAGGAAATGGGGATTTTGCAGTAACCTTCCCCTGGAGTGGGGTGGGAATGGAGATTTTACAGTATCCTTCCCCTGGAGTGGGGTGAGAGTGGAGATTTTACAGTATCCTTCCCCTGCCACGCACACCATGTCACGCCCACCAAGCCACTCCCACAGAACCAGTAGTAAAAAAATTTGAAACCCACCACTGATATAAGCTAATCCAGGGGAGGCAAACTCAATTACATTGAGGGCCACATCAGGGCTGTGGTTGAATTTGGGGAGGGGGCGGGCAGCATGGTTGACTGGGTGGGCAAGGCCAACTGGGTGGATGTGGCCAGCTTGATACCATTCCCCAAACTGTTGGCATGTTTCCTCTTTGCATTGGGTAGACCGGGCCGAAGCCACACTGGACCGATATTTTCTCTTTGAATTGAGTAGACTGGGCCGAAGCAACATTTTCCAGGATGGCCTTGCTGGCCAGATCCGACCACATCATGGGCCGGATTCGGCCCACAGGCCTTGTATTTGACATCCCTGGGCTGATCAATGAAATTGATTGGCTTTCACCCAAATTTGACTTTTTTAAAATGCCTCAGGTTCTTTTTATTCTAGTTAGATAGCAGTTTGTAATTTTATGTAACAGGTTACAGATGGGGAGTTATTAAGGAGGGGAGTGAAAAGCCTTAATAATAATGACTGAAATATGCAGAGCTTCAGATCCAAAATAGCTGAGCAGTTAAAATATTTTGTTTAGATACAGACATTTGGCCATCTCACCTTCTAATCTCTTCTTCTCCAGCTAAGTTGAAGTGTTCTTTTGAAGGAGAAAAGAAATAAAAAAACATAGTTATATTTGAAGATTGAAGATTCAGACCAGCTAATAGATAAAAATGCTAATAGATAATAAAAAGTCAACTTAGAACTACGCCTTCGGTCTAACCTAAGCATAGTACATAAAATTGTCTGCTACAATGTCCTACCTGTCAATGACTACTTCAGCTTCAACCACAACAATACACCAGCACAATAGATACAAACTTAATGTGAACCGCTCCAAACTTGATTGCAGAAAATATGACTTCAGCTATAGAGTAGTCAATGCCCGGAATGCGCTACCTGACTCCATGGTTACTTCCCCAAACCCCCAAAACTTTAACCTTAGACTGTCTACTGTCAACCTCACCCCATTCCTAAGAGGTCTGTAAGAGGCGTGCATAAGCGCATCAATATTTATTTATTTATTTATTTATTTATTTATTTATTTATTTATTTATTTATTTATTTATTTATTTATTTATTTATTTATTTTCTTTTCTTTTCTTTTCTTTTCTTTTGTCAAACACATACTAAACAATATATATAAGTATAAGCATGAAATAACCACACAAAATGAATACAACCAAAGGGAACATTAGGACAGGAACGGTAGGCACGCTGGTGCTCTTATGCATGCCCCTTACAGACCTCTTAGGAATGGGGTGAGGTCAATAGTAGACAGTTTTTGGTTAAAGCTTTGGGGATTTTGGGATGAGACCACAGAGTCAGGTAGTGCATTCCAGGCATTAACAACTCTGTTACTGAAGTCTTATTTTCTACAATCAAGATTGGAGTGATTCACTTTAAGCTTGAATCTATTGTGTGCTTGTGTATTGTTGTGGTTGAAGCTGAAGTAGTCTTCGACAGGAAGGACATTGTAGCAGATGATTTTATGAGTTATGCTCAGGTCACGCCGATGGCGGCATAGTTCTAAATTTTCTAAACCCAGAATTTCAAGTCTGGTGGCATAAGGTATTTTGTTGCAATCAGAGGAGTGGAGGACTCTTCTTGTGAAATATTTCTGGACACGCTCAATTGTATTAATGTCCGATATGCAGTGTGGGTTCCAGACAGATGAGCTGTAATCGAGAATTGGTCTAGCAAATGTTTTGTATGCTCTGGTTAGTAGTGTAATCTTTCTGGAGAAGAAGCTTCGCAAGATTAGGTTTACAACTCTTAATGTCTTTTTGGTGATGTAGTTGGCGATGTATATGCGTACCGTCCCTGTCCTACTGTCCCCCATTTATTCGTATCCTTATCCTGTATTTATAATCACGTTTATACTTATATCTGTTACCTTATACGTGTTTGACAAACAAACAAATAAATAAATAATAGGTTGCTCATGATACATTGATCACGATACTTCCTTTTACATACTCCCTGTTTGCACAATGATTCCTGCCATTCCTACTGTAGTTTTTTTTAAAAAAATGTGTTTGTATTCCTTTAAAGTATCCTTTTTTAGCTGCAAATTCAGTATTGGTGAACATCAGATCTTTGTAAAAGCAAAACGTATTTGAAGAGAAACAGGGAAATAACAGTTTTCTGAGGATCAAAATGAGAACTGGGGAGCTGGCCGTTTCAGCTGCACAAAACAGGACTCATCCTGAGGCTATTTTAAAAAAAAATAGGCAGGAATATAAGAAAAAAGATGTTATTGTCAAGGTCACAATACAAGCATCCTTTGCAACAAGTTATAGTTTTAAACTGGCAATGCAGGAAATTCTCTGTAGACAAAAGAGGTTGACGTGCTTTCTTTCTTTCTTTCTTTCTCTCCCTCTCTCTCTACCTTCCCTCCCTCCCTCCCTCCCTCCCTCCCTCCTTCCTTCCTTCCTTTCCCCTTTTCTCTCTGAAATGTCCTATTTCTTTAATTTCCCAGCTGAAGATTCTTTCTTTCTTTCTTTCTTCCTTTCCTTCTTCCTTTCCCCTTTTCTCTTTAAAATGTCCTATTTCCTCAATTTCTTGGCTGAGGAGTCTTTTTCTTTCTTTCTTTCTTTCTTTCTTTCTTTCTTTCTTTCTTTCTTTCTTTCTTTCTTTCTTCCTTTCTTCCTTCCTTCCTTCCTTTCCTTCTTTCTTTCTTTCCTTCCTTCCTTCTTTCTCCCTCCCTCCTTTCCTCCCTTCCTTCTTCCCTGCTTCCTCTTTAAAATATCCTAATTCATTCCTTCCTTCCTTCCTTCCTTCCTTCCTTCCTTCCTTCCTTCCTTCCTTCCTTCCTTCTTTCTCCCTCCCTCCTTTCCTCCCTTCCTTCTTCCCTGCTTCCTCTTTAAAATATCCTAATTCCTTCATTTCTTCCTTCCTTCCTTCCTTCCTTCCTTCCTTCCTTCCTTCCTTCCTTCCTTCCTTCCTTCCTTCTCTCTCCCTCCCTCCCTTCCCTTGCTCCATTCCTTTCCCAGACTTGGCTCAGTTGACAAAGTATACCCAATTAGCAACTATAATCTTAATAAAGGACAATTAACAGAGTTGGAAAAATATGTCCAGGTTATACAGAGTTAAGTCCTGAATTAAGTAAAACTAATTTTATGGAATGGTGGATAACTATAGTGGATACAGTTTTCTGCACCAACCACTATAAAATCTGAAATGTGGAATAAACAGTTTATATACAGTAACTGTCCATCTCATAATGGTGACTTCCAACAGTGGGCAGAGACGTAAAAGTGACACCACATAATGGGAAAATGGGACGCATGATTTTTTAAATTAATTAATTAATTAATTTATTTATTTATTTGTCACAACAATATATATATAAGCATCACACAAAAAGATTATATAGTATATAAACATATATATGAGGAAATATTAGGAGGTATAAGCATATATATAGAAAGAAGAAAAGAAAAACAATAGGACAGGAACGGTAGGCACGTTTGTGCTCTTATGCACGCCCCTTATGGTCCTCTTAGGAATGGGGTGAGGTCAATATTAGAAAGTTTTTGGTTAAAGATTTTAGGATTATGGGAAGAGACCACAGAGTCAGGTAAAGTATTCCAAGCACTGATGATTCTGTTACAGAAGTCATATTTTCTGCAATCAAGATTAAAGCAGTTAACATTAAGTTTAAATCTATTGGTTGCTCTTGTATTATTGCAATTAAAGCTGAAGTAGTCTTTAACAGGGAGGATATTACAATAGATGATTCTATGAGTTAAACTTAGGTCTTGTCGAAGGCGACGGAGTTCTAATCAAAGCAGGCATTTCCTTGAATTCTGTCAAGGAAAAGTATTACATGGTCAGCTCCTTCAAAAGATGGAGGGGAAAGTGAATAAATATTAGAACTGGAACATGAAAGAAACTGAATTTGACAGTTAAAGAGGAAGCTATTCGAACAAACACAATCAAAGCTCAGAATTGAAAAATCATCCAGTAATTCAAGCAACAAAGTTACAGTCATTGATTCAAAGCCCAGATTGTGCAAAAAAGGCAGAAGAAACAGGAGGTCATATACTTGCCAAAATGCTTCACTGGAACATCTTTTAAAAAAATCAATACATGACAGTAGCAAAAAATTAGGGGGACTACAGAGCTGAAAAAATGAGCAGGTTAAATAGTAAAATATTGTGAGATTTCCTAACACAAATGAAAAATGTATTTTTTGGTGCATAGAACACTAGATTTAGCTGTGGTGGAGAAGAAGAAAGCGTACATAATTGATGTGGTGGTATGAGGAGATAGAATAGAATAGAATAGAATAGAATAGAATAGAATAGAATAGAATAGAATAGAATAGAATAGAATAGAATAGAATAGAATAGAATTTTTATTGGCCAAGTGTGATTGGACACACAAGGAATTTGTCTTGGTGCATATGCTCTCAGTGTACATAAAAGAAAAGATACGTTCATCATGAATCATAAGGTACAACACTTAATGATAATCATAGAATAGAATAGAATAGAATAGAATTTTATTGGCCAAGTGTGATTGGACACACAAGGAATTTGTCTTAGTGCATATGCTCTCAGTGTACATAAAAGAAAAGATACCTTCATCAAGGTACAACATTTACAACACAATTGATGGTCAATATATCAATATAAATCATAAGGATTGCCAGCAACAAGTTATAGTCATACAGTCATAAATGGAAAGAGATTGGTGATGGGAACTATGAGAAGATTAATAGTAGTGCAGATTCAGTAAATAGTTTGACAGTGTTGATGGAATTATTTGTTTAGCAGAGTGATGGCCTTCAGGAAAAAACTGTTCTTGTGTCTAGTTGTTCTGATGTGCAGTGCTCTATAGCGTCGTTTTGAGGGTAGGAGTTGAAACAGTTTATGTCCAGGATGCGAGGGGTCTGTAAATATTTTCACGGCCCTCTTCTTGATTCGTGCAGTATACAGTATACTATATACAGTATATAGTGGAATGGAACACAAAGAATTTCATAAATCAGCTTAGAATAGAATAGAATAGAATAGAATAGAATAGAATAGAATAGAATAGAATAGAATAGAATAGAATAGAATAGAATAGAATAGAATAGAATTTTTTATTGGCCAAGTGTGATTGGACACACAAGGAATTTGTTTTGGTGCATATGCTTTCAGTGTACATAAAAGAAAAGATACCTTCATCAAGGTACAACACTTACAACACTTAATCATAGTCATAGGGTACAAATTTAACACTTAATGATACAACACTTAATGATAGTCATAGGGTACAAATAAGCAATCAGGGAACAATCAATATCATATAAATCATAAGGATACAAGCAACAAAGTTACAGTCATAAGTGGAAGGAGATGGGTGATGGGAACAATGAGAAGATATTTGCTCTCTTTTTGACTCATGCAGCATACAGGTCCTCAATGGAAAGCAGGTTGGTAGCAATCTTAGGACATAATGGTGTAATCACTGATCTTCTAATGAAGGGAAGGACTAGGGATGGGGGTGGTGCATGATAGTAGTCCAGTATTTGAGGGGCTGCTACAAAGAAGAGGGAGTCAACTTATTTTCCAAAGCACCAGAAGACTGGACAAGAAATTATGGATGGAAACGAAGCAAAGAGAGAAGTAAATTGAAATCATTTAAGACAAAAAAAGTCCATATTTTGGACAGAGAAGACTGCTGGTTTGAAAGAAGGGTTAAAGAGGCTGTTTATGTCAAAATTGAACACTCAACAGAGGGGAGGGATATGACATCATCTATCTCCAATCTACAACACAGTCCTTTCAACAGTTCCAAGAAGGCTCCACACCCATTTGCACCACTCAGGTGACCCTGAGACACAGATAAACCTCTAGGTGACTTTAAAGACCTGCTAAAAGGATGCAAATGACCAGCTGTCTGCAAGGAGTATAAATCCTTCCATTCCCCACCATCCAGTCAATGCTGAAGAAGCTTCTTGGATTAGAAGTGAAATATCTTCAAAGAAAAAAACAGAAAGTCCAGATTCCTCTTGAAAAAACCACCTTTGGGACAACCATGACCTGAATGACTGAGAATATTCATAGATAACCTGGAACTAAGGAGAAACTTCCTAACACTTAGAACAATTAACCTGGAACAGCTTGCCTTCAGAAGTTGTGGGTGCTTAATCACTGGAGATTTATAAGAAGAAACTGGACAGCCACCTGTTTGAAATGGTATAGGTCTCCTACTTGAGCAGAAGGTTGGACTAAAGGACCTCTTTGGGACTCAAGTTGAATTTCTGGATCAGCTACAGCTTCTGAGCCATCTTCAAGATCAGCCCCACATATAGCGTGTTAGGATAATCCAGCCAGCAGTAGACTAAAGCATGAATTATTATGAGAATTATTATTATGAGAATTATAGAATTATCATGAAAATTATATATATCAAGAGGTGCAACTGATGTCCAAGTGATGCACCAAGTGAAGCAACACAACCATCTTTTGCAAACAACCATGTGATGGAACCCTTGCAGAAAATCCAGGGATTGTCCCTTTCTTCTTTGTCTATGAAGTTATGACATAATTCAATGCATTAATCTCCCTTTCATTGAGCAGTTCAATGGAATTTGTCGATGGCTTTTGAAAAAATGGAAGCAAGGGTTGAAGCAATGCAACACTCAATTTTTGATCAGTTCTTTGTATGGAGATTTCATACAAAGGTTTAGAAAATTATTTAAACACAGAGACCCATTCAAAACTTCTGAATTTCCACCACATTTTCATTCTTTGACATGCGGTTTGTTAGAAAATTACAGTCATTTTATGGATGTCCCTAGAAACTTCTCTTGCAAAATTTGGATGGATTTTTGTTTGTTATTTGTAGCCACAATGTTTAGTTTTAATTTGCGACAATTGTCTCTTTCCCCGAGTGCTTTCTATGAAGTTAAGCACTTAAAAATGTTATGTAAAGTAACATTTCAAAAAGACAGGCATAGGACTTAAAGAGTTACTCTGGCTGAAGAAAAAGATGAGACTTTAAACAATTTTAAAGCAATTTTCTTATCTTTCAATAACTGGTAATCTTATCCATGTACTTCAAACACGCTGTGACTGGAAGTGAAAGGAAAGATCTCATAAACTTATTAACCAGCTGGAAGCCTCTCACTCTCTTTCCTTCCTTGCCTTTACTGCAAAAGAAAAGTTGAGGAAAAGTATCAGTACAGTTACACAGTTCCAATCTGAATTTGAAGCTCAAAGAAAAAATCTGATATAATTTGGACAACTTTGGAAAGCATACTCTATTTTTTCCTGTAGGAAAATGAGAGAGAAAGAGAGAGAGAGACAGACAAAGAGACAAAGAGACAGACAGAGTCAAACAGAGTGACAGAGACAGAGAGACAGACAGATTATATGTCTGTCTTATATAAGCATATATATAATCAGTATGTAATAACTATATGAAATTGGATACAATCAAAGGGAACATTAGGACAGGAATGGTAGGCATGCTGGTGCTCTTATGCACACCCCTTACAGACCTCTTAGGAATGGGATGAGGTCAATAGTAGACAGTTTTTGGTTGAAGCTTTGGGGATTTTGGGAAGAGACCACAGAGTCAGGTAGTGTATTTCAAGTATTAACAACTCTGTTACTGAAGTCATATTTTCTGCAATCAAGATTGGAGTGGTTAACATTAAGCTTAAATCTATTGTGTGCTTGTGTATTGTTGCAATTGAAGTTGAAGTAGTCTTCAACAGGAAGGATATTGCAATAGATGATTCTATGAGTTAAACTCAGGTCATGTCGAAGGCGGCGGAGTTCCAAGTTTTCTAAACCCAAGATTTCAAGTCTGGTGGCCATAAGGTATTTTGTTGTGATCAGAGGAGTGGAGAACTCTTCTTGTAAATATTTCTGGACACGCTCAATTGTATTAATGTCCGATATGCAGTGTGGGTTCCAGACAGATGAGCTGTAATCGAGAATTGGTCTAGCAAACGTTTTATATGCTCTGGTTAGTAGTGTAGTGTTTCTGGAGAAGAAGCTACACAAGATTAGGTTTACAACTGTTAAAGCCTTTTTTGCGATGTAGTTGCAGTGGGCTTTGGCACTTAGATCATTTGACATGAAAACTCCAAGGTCTTTAAGAGGGTGGGGGTCATCTGTAAGGTAATGTCCATCGAGGTTGTATTTAGTGTTCAGATTCTTTTTTCCAATGTGAGCATTTGCTGGTTGAGATTTGGAGTTGCCAAGTTTTTGACCATTCTGACACAAAGTCAAGGTCTTTTGAAAGGTAGTTGTATTTTTGTTGTTGTTAAATAGTTTGACATCGTCAGCAAAGAGAACACAATTACTTATAATATGGTAACAGAGATTATTAATGTATAATATGAAGAGTGTTGGTCCAAGAACGCTGCCTTGGGGAACGCCACTATTGACAGGAACAGGATTAGATAGAGCATTCCCAATTTTGACCACTTGTCTGTTTGACAGGAATGCTGTTATCCAATTGTGGAGGGGTCCTGAAATGCCATAGGATTTTAGTTTTAGGAGAAGTTTATCGTGTACCACTGAGCCAAAAACTTTACAGAAGTCTATGTAAATTGCATCTATTGCTTTGCCTTGATCAAGATTTGTAGTCCATATGCTTTTGTAGTGAAGAAATTGTAAATTGCATGATAATTTTTTTCTGAAACCAAATTGTTTATTAGAGAGTAGGTTGTTTGTTTCTAGGTGGAGGGTAATGGATTGATTGATGTTAGATTCCATTACTTTGCAGGTGACGCAGCATAGAGAGATTGGTCTGTAATTTTCAACTAGGCTGGGATCTCCTTTTTTGAAGACAGGGATGACCGTGGCTTGTGACCAAAGTTTGGGAAGGGAGCTGGTCATGAAAGCTTTTTCAAAGATTATGCTTAGGGGTTCTGCTATATTAGTGGAAGGCTTTTTTAAGAAGTATGCACATAGGCCATCAGGTCCAATAGATAGGGATGGTTTCAGTTTGCGAAGGGCCTTTTCAACATTATCTTCTGTGAAATCTATTTGTGTTAGGTCGTTGTACTCATTGTTGGTACGACTGGGGAATGTTGGGTATGAGCCATTACTGTTAACAAAGACTGAGCCAAAGAATGTGTTAAAGAGGTTTGCTTTAACTGTAATGGATAATTAGAACTTTAGGGAGGAGGGAAACGTTTGCAACCAACCTACAGATCCACTGAGGATCTGTATACTGCACAAACAAAAGTGGGCTGAAAAAAAATATCTATGGACCCCTCACATTCTGGACATAATCTATTTCAATTTCTTTCCTTTGAATGCCACTGTAGGACATTGTTTGCTCTTGTATTATTGCGACTGAGCTGAAGTAGTCTTTAACAGGAAGGACATTGCAATAGATGATTCTATGAGTTAAACACAGGTCCTATCGAAGGCGGCGGAGTTCTAAGTTTTCTAAACCCAAGATTTCAAGTCTGGTGGCATAAGGTATTTTCTATTCTATTCTATTCTATTCTATTCTATTCTATTCTATTCTATTCTATTCTATTCTATTCTGTTCTGTTCTGTTCTGTTCTATTCTATTCTATTCTATTCTATTCTTCCTGCTTTGGTCAACTAAATCCAGGCTACTCACTGATTTAGTAGTGACCTAGTTTTAGCATCTCCCTGACAATCACATTTATTGTGTTCTGTACGAACCACATCCTTCTAAACTCTTAACTTTGTCCACTTTGCCCTATCAACCCATCTGAAACTTAGCAAGAGAGGGGAGGGGACTTGTGCTCCAAAGATAGTTATTATAAAGATAGTTATTATAAAGATTATAAAGACAGTGGCTGTTCTAGCAAATTTAATTACATACTGCCCCCAAACCACAAGGGCCTAAGCCAGTTTAAAAGCAGATTTGAAAAGGATCAAATTACAAAAAAAAATGTCTTGATTGTTATGAAAAGTAGCATATGTTTTCCATAATGGTTTTGTTTGTCTTTCATTCCCTCCTGCTGCAAAATAATAAAAAAAAAACCATAAATACAATGTTGTTGTTATTTGTATTTTTCTCCCACAGATCCCAATCAGAAAATTGAATTCTATTTTTCTGAATCTGTATTTTGGCATTAGTTTGATCTGGGCTGTTTCGGATGTAATCCAAATTGAATCGAGCTATGTCATCAGCTATGCATGGCAATAGCATCCATCTATTTAGAAATCCAATTTAATTACCAGAGAAGAACTGGAAAAGGAGGGTTTTGTTTTTTTTTACTTATCAATGGTTTACCTTCCATTGTTAGACAGATTTAAAGTGGATAAGAAGAATTTTGGTTTGACAAATGGGAAAATGGAATTGGAATTGAATTTGTATACTAACATTATTCCGGGGTGAAATTCCAGCAGGTTCTGACAGGTTCTGGAGAACCGGTAGCGGAAATTTTCAGTAGTTCAGAGAACTGGCAAATACCACCTCTGGCTGGCCCAGAGTGGGGTGGGAATGGTGATTTTGTGGTATCCTTCCCCCGGATTGGGGTAGGAATGGAGATTTTGCACTCTCCTTCCCCTGGAGTGGGGTGGGAATGGAGATTCTGCAGCCATTTCCCCTGCCACGCCCACCAAGCCACACCCACCAAGCTACACCATGCCTACCAAGCCACGCCCACAGAACCAGTAGTAAAAAAAAATTGGATTTCACCACTGCGTTGTTCCCAAAATGAGTTCTAGCCTGATGCTGAACTCTACAAGGACCACCAGATATAGAGGAATGGAATTTTTGGCTTTTTTTATTGGAGTGGTCCAGCAAGAGTCTCAGCAGATAAAGGAGCCAAGACCTCCAAACAATACACAAACACAAAATAAATAGAGTTATCATTTAGGACGTTAATATCCTCAAAATCACTTATTGGGTCCTAACACATGATTCTTTGGATTATTATTTTTTTTTCTATTTTACTCTCCTTCCTCATACATACATTGCCTGTTTAGGCCATTAGCTTTCTTATCAAAAGGGATGTGTGATTTACTATTATAAGAAGCTAGAGGTTACTTAAGTTTATATAGCTACATGCCTAGGCTAGGATCCTACTGAGATGTGTCCTTCTAACTTGTAACGTTCTTGTTGCTAGGCAGTAGTGTCCCACCATTGTTACTGGTGTCTATGAAGATTCTCAGTCATTCTGGCCATGGTTGTCCCAAAGGTGCTTTTTCAAGTGGCCACTGGACTTTCTGGTTTTTCTTGGAAGATGTTTCGCTTCTCATCCAAGAAGCTGTTATGACCCAAGCTCAAGTAGGTAGTATTAAATGCAATCGGTTCAAAAACAAATGAACTTTATTAGAACAGCTGAGAATTAACTCATTCTCACCGTCCGTCCAAACTAAATCAAAGCAACGTCTTCATAAGTCAACTCTTCAGTCTTATCACCAACCTTGGTCTAATTAGGCAAACTGCCAAAGGCTTTTCTTGACAAAAGTTCAAAAGCAGATTTGAAAAGGATCAAATTACAAAAAAAAATGTCTTGATTGTTATGAAAAGTAGCATATGTTTTCCATAATGGTTTTGTTTGT
Organism: Ahaetulla prasina; assembly: GCF_028640845.1. Taxonomy (NCBI): domain Eukaryota; kingdom Metazoa; phylum Chordata; class Lepidosauria; order Squamata; family Colubridae; genus Ahaetulla; species Ahaetulla prasina. Next base: position 85,407,689 of record NC_080546.1, on the reverse strand, counting down.
TTTTCATTCCCTCCTGCTGCAAAATAATAAAAAAAAACATAAATACAATGTTGTTGTTATTTGTATTTTTCTCCCACAGATCCCAATCAGAAAATTGAATTCTATTTTTCTGAATCTGTATTTTGGCATTAGTTTGATCTGGGCTGTTTCGGATGTAATCCAAATTGAATCGAGCTATTTCATCAGCTATGCATGGCAATAGCATCCATCTATTTAGAAATCCAATTTAATTACCAGAGAAGAACTGGAAAATGAGGGTGTTTTTTTTTTTACTTATCAATGGTTTACCTTCCGTTGTTAGACAGATTTAAAGTGGATAAGAAGAATTTTGGTTTGACAAATGGGAAAATGGAATTGGAATTGAATTTGTATACTAACATTATTCCAGGGGTGAAATTCCAGCAGGTTCTGACAGGTTCTGGAGAACCGGTAGCGGAAATTTTGAGTAGTTCAGAGAACTGGCAAATACCACCTCTGGCTGGCCCCAGAGTGGGGTGGGAATGGAGATTTTGCACTCTCCTTCCCCTGGAGTGGGGTGGGAATGGAGATTCTGCAGCCATTTCCCCTGCCACGCCCACCAAGCCACACCCACCAAGCTACACCATGCCTACCAAGCCACGCCCACAGAACCAGTAGTAAAAAAAAATTGGATTTCACCACTGCGTTGTTCCCAAAATGAGTTCTAGCCTGATGCTGAACTCTACAAGGACCACCAGATATAGAGGAATGGAATTTTTGGCTTTTTTTATTGGAGTGGTCCAGCAAGAGTCTCAGCAGATAAAGGAGCCAAGACCTCCAAACAATACACAAACACAAAATAAATAGAGTTATCATTTAGGACGTTAATATCCTCAAAATCACTTATTGGGTCCTAACACATGATTCTTTGGATTATTATTTTTTTCTATTTTACTCTCCTTCCTCATACATACATTGCCTGTTTGGGCCGTTAGCTTTCTTATCAAAAGGGATGTGTGATTTACTATTATAAGAAGCTAGAGGTTACTTAAGTTTATATAGCTACATGCCTAGGCTAGGATCCTACTGAGATGTGTCCTTCTAACTTGTAACGTTCTTGTTGCTAGGCAGTAGTGTCCCACCATTGTTACTGGTGTCTATGAAGATTCTCAGTCATTCTGGCCATGGTTGTCCCAAAGGTGCTTTTTCAAGTGGCCACTGGACTTTCTGGTTTTTCTTGGAAGATGTTTCGCTTCTCATCCAAGAAGCTGTTATGACCCAAGCTCAAGTAGGTAGTATTAAATGCAATCGGTTCAAAAACAAATGAACTTTATTAGAACAGCTGAGAATTAACTCATTCTCACCGTCCGTCCAAACTAAATCAAAGCAACGTCTTCATAAGTCAACTCTTCAGTCTTATCACCAACCTTGGTCTAATTAGGCAAACTGCCAAAGGCTTTTCTTGACAAAAGTTCAAAAGCAGAAGACGCCGACAAGAAATAAATGCAGCAAGAGCAACAAAGAGCAAGTCTTATCAACGTTGTTTTCCGACAGAGAGCCCAAGAGCTGTTGCTGGTCTTTTAAGCCTTATGGGAGGGGCCAATCATCTCTTGGCCCTACTCCCGAATCGTCCTCTTTGTTTTAGCTGCTCTTGCCTTCTGGCAGCTCTTCTCATGTTTGTACTAGGAACAGGCTCCTCCTGTTCCTCTGCCTCACTACTGTCAGCCACTGGAGCCTCTAGAGTCCACATATCACTCCCAGATGGCCATGGCCCCATCTCTGCCTCCGATGCAGAGCCCTCATCCGGGCTTTCCCCAGCCTCCAGAACTGGCCCATGTTCTTCCTCAGCCTCATCACTGTCCGACTCCTCTGCCAGCTCCACAGGCTGCTGGCGGACCACAACATTAGGATCCTACTTAGATGCATCCTTCTAACTTGCAATGTTCTTGTTGCTAGGCAGTAGTGTTCCACCATTGTTACTCGTGTCTATGAAGATTCTCAGTCATTCCAGCTGTGGTTGTCCCAAAGGTGCTTTTTCAAGAATCCACTGGACTTTCTGGTTTTTCTTTGAAGATGTTTCACTTCTCATTTAACCTGAAGAAGCTTCTCATCCAAGAAGCTTCTTTAGCTTTGTAGTGTACAGCTAAATGTTTATGGAGAGTCTCATGCATCCAGGTCATGGTTGTCCCAAAGGTATTTTTTCGAGAGGCAACTGGACTTTCCGGTGTTCCTTTGAAGACGTTTTGCTTCTCATCCAAGAAGCTGCTTCAGAGCTGAAGGAGTGTTCTGTCCCCCCTCGCCTCCGTCCGAGTGATGGCTTAATTAGCCGGCACTATCAGCTCTGGCAGCAAACTAGTGAGCATCTGCCAAGTGACTCTGTTATCTCCCTTGATGCCGATGAGTCACCCAGGAACAAACAGTACTTCAGCTCTTAGTTAAGCAGTTGATTTTGCCTGCTACGAAGAGGCATAGCAGCCCTCGCTGGTTTTATATCCTGTGGGGTGTGACTCCATGACTCAGCACTTCCTAGGCCTGCCCCACCCCTGCTTCTGTTGTTCCCTCCTCTCCTGCCTACGAAACCTAGGGTCCAGCCAGGCCTGATTGCCATCAGCCGGGTCTGGAGATGTGACCTGGGGGGGGGAAGAGTCAGGGGACGGACTTGTTATCTCTTCCACTTGGCCTGCCTCTGGCTCCTGGAGCTGAGCCAGGGAAGCCGGTACTCCCGAGGTAAGTCCTGATGGCCCTTCCCCCTAACTTTCCAAGTCACTTTCTGGCAGGGGGCCCGGCTCAGGGGGTGCAGACACAACAAGGAGCTTTCGGTGGAAAAGTGAAATGTCTTCAAAGAAAAACCAGAAAGTCCAGTTGCCTCTTGAAAAAACACCTTTGGGATATTGCTACTGGTCTTGTTATGCTCATCACAGCTGCAACTTCCTCCCTCAACAATTCCTTTAACAAACTTTCCCAACTCCAACCTGACTCCTTCACTAAACATAGTGCCTCACCAAGATGTGTAGACTTTTATTGAAAGTGAATATGCAAGATTACTACAATAAAGGCTATATGACAAAGTGGACAAAAATGCATATAATGTAATGATGGATCAGCGGGAGAATGAAATTCACTTTGAACTATAATTTGAAAGAGAATTTTTACAAGTTGATGTATCTTTGGTGTTAACCCCTGATAAATTGTCAAAGGTGTCAAACAGGTGTTGGAAATATAATCACTCGGAAGGTACCTTTTATCACTTTTGCAAAGTTATACCCTTTTTTAAAAATGATTTTTGTCTGTTTTATTTTCTATTATCTTTCTCTGATGGTTGTATTTGTTTCTTCTTTTTAATCTTTTGTATTTTGTATAAAGATTCTTTCTCATCTTTATTTTGGTTCTGCAACCCAACTAGACAGGCACAGACTTCAGAGGATCATTAGAACTGCAGAAAAAACAATAGCTACCAATCTGCCTTCCATTGAGGACCTGTATACTGCAGGAGTCAAAAAGAGGGCTGTGAAAATATCTACAGACCCCTCACATCCTGGAAACAAACTGTTTCAACTCCTACCCTCAAAACGACGCTACAGAGGACTGCACACCAGAACAACTAGACACAAGAACAGTTTTTTCCCAAACACCATCACTCTGCTAAACAAATAATTCCCCCAACACTGTCAAACTGTTGACTAAGTCTGCATTACTATTAATCTTCTCATCATTCCTATCGCCCATCTCCTCCCACTTATATCTGTATGACTGTAAACTTGTGGCTGGTATCTTTAAGATTTATATTGACAGTTTCCCTATGACTATCATTAAGTGTTGTACCTTACGATTCTTGACAAATCTTTTATATACACCGAGAGTGTATGCACTTTTTCTTTTATGAACACCAAGAGTGTATGCACCAAGACAAATTCTTTGTGTGTCCAATCATACTTGGCCAATAAAGAATTCAGTTCTGTTCTGTTCTGTTCTGTTTAACTCTACTCTAGTCTACTCTGTTGTTAGTTGCGAAGTTGTGTCCGACCCATCGTGACCCCATGGACCACATTCCTCCAGGCCTTCCTGTCCTCTACCATCCTCTGGAGTCCATTTAAACTCATGTCTACTGCTTCAGTGACTCCATCCAGCCACCTCGTTCTCTGTTGTCCCATTCTTCTTTTGCCCTCAATCTTTCCAAGCATTAGGCTCTTCTCCAGTGAGTCCTTCTTCCTCATTAGGTGTCCAAAGTATTTCAGTTTCATCTTCAGGATCTGGCCTTCTAAAGAGCAGTCAGGGTTGATCTCCTCTAGAACTGACTTGTTTGTTCGCCTTGCAGTCCAAGGGACTCGCAGGAGTCTTCTCCAGCACCAGAGTTCAAAGGCCTCAATTCTTTGGCGCTCAGCCTTTCTTATGGTCCAACCTTCACAGCCATACATTGCAACTGGGAAAACCATAGCTTTGACTATACGCACTTTTGTTGGCAGGGTGATGTCTCTGCTTTTTAGTACGCTGTCTAGATTTGCCATAGCTTTCCTCCCCAGGAGCAAGCATCTTTTAATTTCTTGGCTGCAGTCCCCATCTGCAGTGATCTTGGAGCCCAGGAAAATAAAATCTGTCACTACCTCCATTTCTTCATCATCTATCTGCCAGGAATTGAAAGGGACGGATGCCATGATTTTAGTTTTCTTTATTTACTCTACTCTACTCTATTCTGTTCTCATCTTTATTTTGTATTTTAATTTTGGAAATAAAATAAAAAATGGTAAAAAAATGTCAAAGTGGTATAATGGTATGTCTAACGGGTGTTGAAAATGTAATCATTGTTAAGGTATTTTTCATCACCTCTGGTGCACATCAAAGACACCTAAGAACTATTGGGACCAAATACATATCTGAATTCAGAGAATTGTTAAAACAAATGCATAACTGAAACCAGATATTTTTCTTTGACATTTGATAGCTAACCAGCCGGAGAATAAAACATGGAACCTAAGTTGTAGTTATGGCAACAACAACTGAACTCTTGTATTTGCATAGATGGGAAGACCTACAGATGCCCACAATTGAAAAATGGATGAGCAATTAACAGAATTGGTGAAGATGGGGAAAAAAAATAACTACTTCGATTAAAGAAAAGTCTGTGACTAACTTTATTTCTACATGGAAAACACTTTTGGATTTTCTGCTTAAAACCAAAAAAAAATGCTATATTAATTTTGGGATCCGAAGATTAAAATTATTCATGATTGTAGAAATACTGTCTATTATAGAATTTTAGATCAAAGTGTTAATGTATTTTATTTTTGTAACCATATCAAAGAAAATTGGGAATTTTCTAGCTATTTTTATTTTAATTTATCATATTTTAATATTTGGACAAATTCAAATTAGTTTTTTAAGGGATGTTTTAACTATTGTGTATATCTGTATTTTATCTGCCTGTTCACCGCCCTGAGTCCTTCGGGGGAAGGGCGGTATACAAATTAAAATATTCATTCATTCATTCATTCATTCATTTTCGCCTTCTTACCTTTTTTGTTTTTCCTTATTCTTTTGCTCCTTTCTTCTTTCTATTTTTTCCTTTCCTTTATTTTGTTTTTATGATTTATCTCTTGTGGAAATTCAGTAAGGTATATTAAAAAGCCAAATTCATTAAGTGATATTAATTATTCATGGCTCACAGTTCACTAGTACAATATTCCCATGTTGTCTCATAACTTTTTAGCCAGTAAAAAAAACACTAAATCATACGATGCCCCTTAATGCCTCTTTATGTCCAATTCATACTTCCTAGTTAGTCAAAGTTTATCTTAACCAGCATGATAAATGGGGCACTTTAAAGCAATCTGACCAGACATTAAAGCGTTGTTTTGAGAGAAATAATATTTTTTTTCACAAGTAAATGTTTAAACCAATTCTAGGGAATTCCTTGTTGCTAATAGCTTTCAATCTGAATTAATCATTAATCTTCTTCTTTTAAGAAGATTCCTTTACTACTCCACATCTCTACTCCACAAAAAAAAAGAGAGGTTTTTTTTACTCTTCAAGGTTGCAATGGCACTGAAAAAAGTGACTTATGACCGTATTTCACACTTACGGCCATTGAAGCATCTTCATGACCACAAGATTGAAATTCAAATGTTTGGCAACTGACTCATATTTATAATATTTGCATGGGGTCATGTGATCACCTTCTGTAACCTTCTGATAAGCAAAGTGAAATGGGGAAGCCAGGTTCATTTAACAACCATGTTACTAACTTAACAATTTAACAAGTGTAGCAAGTAAAGTTGTAAACTCGGGTAACATTCATTTCACAAACATAAATTTTGGGCTCAATCATGGTCGTAAATCGAGGACTACCTGTAATATAAATGAATAGAATAGAATAGAATAGAATAGAATAGAATAGAATAGAATAGAATAGAATAGAATAGAATAGAATAGAATTTTTTATTGGCCAAGTGTGATTGGACACACAAGGAATTTGTCTTGGTGCATATGCTCTCAGTGTACATAAAAGAAAAGATACCTTCATCAAGATACAACATTTACAACACCAATGATGGTCAATATATCAATATAAATCATAAGGATTGCCAGCAACAAAGTTACAGTCATACAGTCATAAGTGGAAAGAGATTGGTGATGGGAACGATGAGAAGATTAATAGTAGTGCAGATTTAGTCAATAGTTTGACAGTGTTGAGGGAAATACAGCAAATAACTTAGTGTACTTCACTGAATACCAAACTGTTACTTAGTTGGGTAGAATTTGAAGCTACAATTATGTTGTCTAAGCAAGTGGTCATCCCTATTCAGCCTTCAACCGAGTTTGGACACTAAGCAGAACAAAATATCCTGGTTTGGATATTTTTGGATCTCTGAATGTGAGAAAGTCAGAGAATACCGAGGCAGTATATTCAATGTACTAAAATCAATGTATAGTGAATGCATAGGAAAGAGAACAAAATGAAAAAAATATATATTTAGCGTGTAGTAAACATGTAATTATTGTATATATTATACAAATAACTAACTATGAAATAAGAATGTATATGTATAAAACAATAGGCCTGTGGATAAGTTGAAATTAAGAAAAAATTCCGATATTGGAAAGCTTTTATAGCATAATTGTGATTTTAAAGGTTAAAAACGTTGAATAAAATTATTTTTAAAAAAAAGAAAGAAAAGAAAAAGATTTCCCTTAGTTTGCAGTCTTCCAAAAGTAAAACGCTCCTTATTTAAAAATGATAGTCCAAGTTCAAACCTGACAGATGTCCAAATGTTTTCATTTAAAAAGGAAAGCTGTACATTATATTCCACAAACAACAACCTTAATTCTGACTGGGATAATCCCAGTTTTTATGTTTAGACCTTTAAAAAATGCACAAATGTCCTCACAAAAGGGCTGAACGCTTATACAGGAACTAGATCATCATACAAATGTGCTGGATAAAAGGAAGAGTGCATTTTCAAAACAAAGTTGATAGGCTATCAAAAAAGAAAGAAAGAAAGAAAGAAAGAAAGAAAGGAAAATTTAAGAATACAAATTCGCCAGCAGGGAAAACATGTGAAATATACTCGATTAAAAAAAAATCGAAAGAATTGTTGGCATTTTGAATGGTAAAAGGTAAAGGTTCCCCTCGCATATATGTGCTAGTCATTCCTGGCTCTAGGGGGCGGTGCTCATCTGCATTTCAAAGCCGAAGAGCCAGCACTGTCAGAAGACGTCTCCATGGTCATGTGGCCGGCATGACTAAATGCTAAAGGCGTGTGGAATGCTGTTACCTTCCCACCAAAGTGGTCCCTATTTTTCTACTTACATTTTTTATGTGCTTTCGAACTGCTAGGTTGGCAGAAGCTAGGATAAGTAACGGGAGCTCACCCTGCTACATGGCAGCACTAGGCGTTCGAACCGCTAAACTGCCGACCTTTCGATCGACAAGTTCAGCATCTTAGCCACTGAGCCACTATGTCCCTATTTTGAACGGTAAGTTTAAGTAATTTCTGTGCATCCATATTGAAAATATGCATTCACTATTCATCTATAGAAAACTTAGGTTGTGTCGTTTTCAAAAGAAGTGGGATGGCAGATTTAAATGTCTTTCCTCCTTTGTTCCAGTGTGATTCTAGATTTCTCTTCAGTTTTAGGTTGCTTCTCTCCTTGGCTAGTTCCCAACCACTATTTCTTGTCTTGCCTTTTGGTGCTTTGAAAAAATAGTTGGATCTCCTACAAAGAAAAGGGGGTCAAACTATTTTCCAAAGCACCAGAAGGCAAGACAAGAAACAATGGTTGAAAACTAACCAAGGAGAGAAGCAACGTAGAAGTAAGGAGAATTTTCTTAATGGTGAGAACAAACAACCAGTAGAATAGTGTTGTCCTCAGATGTAGTGGGTGCTCCATCAATGGAGGCTTTCAAAAAGAGACTGGAAAACCATTTGTCTGAAATGATATAGGGCTGTGAGGGTGAACCTGTGTGGCACACAAGGGGTTGTGGTCCGTCAGCAGCCTACGGAGCTGGCAACGGAGTCGGATAGTGATGAGCCAGAGGTGAGGCCAGGGCAGTGGTGAAATCCAAATTTTTTTACTACTGGTTCTGTGGGCGTGGCTTGGTGGGTGTGGTGTGGCTTGGTGGGCATGGCAGGGAAAGGATACTGCAAAATCTCCATCCCCACCCCACTCCAGGGAAGGATACTGCAAAATCCCCATTCCCTCTCCACTCCTGGGGAAGGATACTGCAAAATCCCCATTCCTTCTCCACTCCTGGGAGAAGGATACTGCAAAATCCCCATTCTCTTCCCACTCCTGGAGAAGGATACTGCAAAATCTCCATTCCCTCTCCATTCCTGGAGGAAGGATACTGCAAAATCCCCATTCCCTTCCCACTCCTAGGGAAGGATACTGCAAAATCTCCACTCCCTCTCCACTCCTGGAGGAAGGATACTGCAAAATCTCCAGTCCCACCCCACTCTGGGACCAGCCAGAGGTGGTATTTGCCGGTTCTCCAAACTACTCAAAATTTCCGCTACCGGTTCTCCAGAACCTCCTAGAACCTGCTGGATTTCACCCCTGGGCCAGGGCCATCGGGAAGTGAGGTGCGGACCCCAGAGCCTCCAGAGACTGATAGTAGTGAGGCAGAGGAACAGGAGGAGCCTGTTCCTAATGCACACATGAGAAGAGCTGCCAGAAGGCAAGAGCAGCTCAAGCAGAGAGGACAACTCAGGGGTAAGGCCAAGAGATGATTGGCCCCTCCCATAAGGCTTAAAACAGACCAGCACCAGTGTTTCAGTTTTGCCGGAAAACAATGCTGTAGTTGCCTATGGCAATTTAAGAGCAGGTCAGGGATGCTTTGCAAGGACATATGCAACGATCATTACTGAAAATAGTACTTTGAACTTATTTTTGCCAGCACTGGCAATATAAAAGAAATAAACTACAGTTTTCATGGAGCAGATTTGCAAGATCCATCAAAAGGGCCTCTGGTGGCTCAGCAGACTAAGACAGTCTGTTATTAACACAAGCTACTTGCAATTACTGCAAGTTCAAGTCCCACCAGGCCCAAGGTTGACTCAGCCTTACATCCTTTATAAGGTAGGTAAAATGAGGACCCAGATTGTTGGGGGCAATAAAAAGTTGACTTTGTATATAATATACAAACGGATGAAGACTATTGCTTAACACAGTGTAAGCCGGCCTGAGTCTTCGGAGAAGGGCGGGATATAAATTCAAATTTAAAAAAAAAAAGGACTTCAACTACTGTATGGATGAATGGTGGTTAATCTAACGCAACTTCTTTAGAAAGTTTGTGGTTTCTTCAAACCTGAAAAAAAAAGGTAAGCGTACCTCTCATTCTAGAGGGATTGTTTCATCCCGATCATCTCCTGATTGTTCTATAATCACGTGACCAGTCATTTCCATCACCGGTCACTTCAAAGTCTAAGATGACTCTCAGAAATGTGTTGTTATAGAAAATTGTGAACAAAAATTAATGCGACTGGATCTTCTGCGCGGGTAATAGTGCAACTAATATAACACCTATCCTGCATGGCCTGCACTGGCTGCCGGTAGCCTTCCGGGTGCAATTCAAGGTGTTAGTGCTCACCTTTAAAGTGCTCCATGGCTTAGGAACGGGCTATTTATGAGACCGCCTTCTGCCACCAATAGCCTCCCAATGACCTGTGTGCTCCCACAGAGTGGGCCTGCTCCGGGTGCCATCATCCAAACAATGTCGGTTGGTGGCCCCCCCAGGGGGAGAGCCTTCTCTGTGGCAGCACCGACCCTATGGAACGAGTTACCTCCGGGGTTATGCCAACTCCCCAACCTCTGAACCTTCAAGCGGGAACTGAAGACCTTATTATGGGCCTCTGGTGGCTCAACAGGCTAATGCAGGTTGACTCAGCCTTCCATCCTTTATAAGGTAGGTAAAATGAGGACCCAAATTGTTGGGGGGCAATAAGTTGACTTTGTATATAGTATACAAATGGATGAAGACTATTGCCTGACATAGTGTAAGCCGCCCTGAGTCTTCGGAGAAGGGCGGGATATAAATGCAAATTAAAAAAAAAAATTATTCAATCGGGCGGGACTAACCTTAATGTTTTTAAATTTATTTATTAATGTATTAATGTATTTATAATTTTAAATTTTAAGGGTTTTATATCGGTCTATGACCGTTTTAGTTAATTAGGCCTTTTAAATATTTCGTTTTAAATGCATTTTAAATTTGTGATTTATATTTTGTATTTTATGTGTTTTAAATAAGGCTGGGGAGGGCAAAAAATGGATGTGCAGAGGCCAAAAACTACTTTTTTCTTGTTTTCCTCTTCAAAATCTTGGTGCTTCTTATACTCCGCTGTGTCTTATAGTCCGAAAAATATGGTAATTTGGAACTTACAGCTGTGCATTGTGAATAAATGTTTGGACATCCTCAAAACACTGTGGGCCTAAGGGAAATATTTAAAATTTTAGAAATAAGCAAATGAGATTTGCAAAACATTACGGCCAAAATTAAACTCTTTACCATTCCCAGCTGGCTTCCAACAAGCAAAATAAATGGAGGAAGACAGATTTGCTTAATGACCCCAGCAAAAAAAAAAATGGTCATAAAATCAGGCACGACCCACTTAACGATCAACTCAGTTAAAATTTGTGTCTTAAGTCAAGGACTACCTGTATGTCAGGTTCTTCTGGCATAGCGGATCCTGTTTACTAGAAAGATAATCAGATACTTCCCTGCTATTGCCTGCCCTGCAATCTGATTGAGACCTAACCACAGCAGTTTCGGTACCTGCTTATGGTCTGTCTGATACCATGAATACCAAGAAACTTGTCTCTTTCGTGCTGGATGAAGTCTTCTGAGAAGAATGGCATAAGGTTTATAATAGTCAAATATTGCAACCTTAGATAATTAGTGACTCAATCAAAGTGTTAGAAATTATGTTTCTATAAAGCACCAAACAGAGCAAACAGAAAGTACAATCACCATGTGCTTTACTGCTCAACTATGTAACTGTAACAGGAAACAGGAAACTCTACTTAGAACCGCATAGAGTATATACCATAGATCCAAACTTGTAAACACTGACATCTACTGGCTGAATACTACTGTAGTTGTTGCATGGAAATGCATGATTTAATTAGGGCATCCACCACTGAATCCCAACAAATAGACAATCATCTATTATAATCAAGTACTTGATTTCTTAACATACTTACCTAGAATATGGATTAACCATTAAGAACATGGTTCATTCTTAAACATGCTTACCTAGAATATGGATGCAAGCAGTGGTGGGATTCAGCCAATTCGCACCACTTCGGGAGAACCGGTTGTTAACTTTCTGATAAAGTTGGTAAACTGATGATTGGAAGGAATCATTAGGGCAGAGAACTGGTTGTTAAATTACTTGAATCCCACCACTGGATGCAAGTGATATGTCAGGATTCCGACGGATGCCCTAATTAAATCATGAGCCTCAAGCCAAGCTTCAAAAGAAATCCAGTCATTTATTCAGAGCTTCATGTCGGCACATTCCAAGTGAAGCCAATTCTGACCCCACATAATTTATGGTCCAGGCATGAGCCTGTTTCCCCTCCTCCCTCCAGGGTGTGTCATCAGTCACATTCACCAACAGAGCAATTTTGCGGGTTGTAGAGCTCACTCCTCGCCGGCTGCTGTGGGTAACCCTGGGAGACAGCCTTGGGTGAGATATGTCTGGAATGTGTTTTTGTTTTTGGCTGCCGTGCTACTTTGCCATTTTCCCATCCCCCTTGCCTACGGCAACTTCGGAGCAGACCACAGATGCTTTGCGAGTTGACATAGTAACTATCATCATTCATCATATTGAAAAGCACAGACTTGTAAAAAAAAAAAAAAGTAGGCATGACCTTAAATGAACTAAAAAGGAATTTAAACTACTCCTTATTTAATTGGGAGTCACAACCTTAGCTTTTTGTATACATCAGAAGATTGAGAACGACAGCAGTTTCTACTAAAAGTGACCAGCCGTTTTAGATCAGCAGGCACCTTCATTTTCAGATACTCGCTTGCTCTGAAAAGCTTGAAAGCCACCTTGAAATTATTTTTGCCACTTATCACGTTCTACAGGCACCTCCGACTTTTTTTTAGTGATGGAATAGAAATTAAGACATGCTTAGAGGAACAGCACATTTTTCAATGCCAGTTATTATTATTCTTGAAATCCAGACTGGGATTCTGCATGGCTAATTAAAAAAAGAAAAAATGAAGAGTATGCAAGAGAGTCACAAAATGAAGTGGTTAGGGGAAAGTATATATATATATTTTGCTAGATATACATAGGACAGTCTTTTTTTTTTTTTTTGGTTTTGTCCTTAAGTTTGTTGCTGGATCTTTCTAAAGATTCTTTCTAAAGAACTTTCTAAAGCTAACACCTGTTTTCTAGTGGAAAGGAGGAATAGGGGGTGACATGATACCAGGGCTCCAATATTTTAAGGGCTGCCACAAGGAAGAAGAAGTCAACCCAGTGGTGGGATTCAGCCAGTTCAGGTGAACCAGTTGTTAAATTGCTGGCTGGCCCCACACCACCCAACCCTGCCCCTTCCAGGAATCCCCCCCAGGAATCCCTCCACGGGCCATTTTTGCTCCCAGGAGGCTGCAGAGAGGCCTACTAGGCCCAAAATGGGCATGAGGGGGCAGCATCCGCCATGGCCCATTTTTGCTCCCTGTCACACAACCTGGCCATGCCCACCATAGCCATACCCATCCAGCTGGTCATTAGGGCAGAGAACCAGTTGTTAAATTATTTGAATCCCACCACTGGGTCAACCTACTCTCCAAAGCACCTGAAGGCAGGACAAAAAGCAATGGATGGAAATTAATCAAGGAGAAATCCAACCTAGATGTAAGGATGACTTTCCTGACGGTTAATAAAACCATTTTGTTAACCATCCGACTAGCAAACCCAAGAAAAGCAGACACACTCAGGCATTTTAATATTCCCAAAAGCAAAACTTTATTGGATACACCATTTTGGTGTAGTCTATATTGAACCTTTATCGCTATTCCACTTGCCAAGGAACAAAGAGGCAAGGGTGAGAAAAAATACAGACAATCCAAGAATAGACTGTGTGAGCCAAGGTCACTACTGCAGGTGTCCAACAAAAGAAATGATCTGTTCTCAAAACAAAGGACTGATTCTTAATTGGCCAGTGTAAACTATGGTGTAAACTACAGTGTAGTTTATATTATTACGAAGAAACAAAAAGTTTTGATTTGATGCAGGGGTGATATACACTTACCTTTGCTACCAGTTAGCAAATGTGAGCGTGTGCACCTCCGTGCATGCTCAGGGCCTTCTGCACATTCAGAGATCAGCAAAAAAAGGATGTTATGATGTCCAGGTGGGTGGGCAGAGCCTCCTGCAGCTGCCGTTACCAGTTTGCCAGAGCCGGATAGAACCGGCTGAATACCAACGCTGATTTGATGTTAGTGCCTTATTTTACTGCAACAGAGTAAATCAATGCTTCTTTTTCTTTTTCTTTTTCCTAATCCACCGACACTTTTCTTCCCCCTTTCCTCCCCATTGTTTTCCTATTTTCTTTTCTATTTTGTACCTTATTTTATCTTAATAAAAATGTTAACGGGATACACCATTTCGGTACTGAAGAATTAAAAACCAGCTCTGAGGTTTTCCCATGCAAAACTACATAGCATTTAGTTTTGCCTTCTTCCCACCCAAAGAGATCACACTGGCTGATTAAGAATCAGTCCTTTGTTTTGAGAACAGATCATTTCTTTGCTTGGACAACTGCAGTAGTGACCTTGGCTCACACAGTCTATTCTTGGATTGTCGGTATTTTTTTCTCACCCTTCCCTCCTTGTTCGTTGGCAAGTGGAATAGCGATAAAGGTTCAAATGGCTCAAAACTGTTGACACATTTGCTGCTCACTGGGCCTATGGTTATTATATCTGGGTTGCAAAAAGTCCATATAACCAATTAAACCAGGTTCCCCCCTATAAAAGTCTCCTCGTTAGTCTTGTCTGAGTAGTTACTATTACACATTAAATATACACAGATAGTCCTTGACTTAACAATAATGACTGTTCAAAGTGACAAGAGCACTTTAAAAAGTGACCATTTTTCACACTTATGACCATTGCAGCATTCCCTTGGTCACATAATCAAAATTCAGTTGCTTAGTAACTGGTTCATATTTATGGGGTCATGTGATCCACTTTTGCAACTTTCTGACCAGCAAAGTCAATGGCGAAGCTTGCTTCACTTAACAACCATGTTGCTGACTTAACGACTTCAATGATTCACTTAACAACTGTGTCAGGAAAGGTGGTACAACGAGGCAAAACTCACTTAACAAATGTTTCGCCTAGCAAGAGAAATTTTGCGGTTGCTCAATTGTGGTTGCAAGTTGAGGACTACCTATAGTATTTTTAAATTCCTTCTACTGGTTTGGAAGGCCTGCTGTCAGTCGTTCCAGTCTGTAGATACATACAGCTCAAGCAAGTTTTATCTGAATTGGAAGAGAAGAAAGGAAAAGAAAGAGGGAGGGAAGGAGGGAGGGAGGGAGGAAAGGAAGGAAGGAAGGAAGAAAGGAAGGAAGGAAGAGAAAGAAAAGAAAAAGGGAGGGAGGGAGGGAGGGGGGAGGAAGAAAGTGAAGAAAGGAAGAAAGAAAGAAAAAAAGAGAGAGAGAGAGAAAGCAAGGAAGGAAGGAAGGAAAGAAGGAACGAAGAAAAGAAAGAAAAAGGAAGGAAGAGAGGAAGGGAAGGAGGGAGGGAGGGAGGAAGGAAGGAAGGAAGGAAGGAGGGAGGGAGGAAGGCCTTAAAATCCACAAGGTGAGTGGCATTTGCCACTTCAGTTAATATATGAAGCTTGACACACGCACCAACATTTGTGTGGTTTCACAGTATATATGTTCTGCTAGTCCAAGAGTACTTCATCTGAAATGTACAAGTGCCAACATCCATAAGTCATAGGAGTTTGAAGAAATATGTGCTGCTGCCCATTTGTTCTTCAGAAGAACATGCGGTTGTTGTTGTTTTTTCAAATAGATCATTCATTGGAATGACATACTGTTTGCCCCCTAGACCAACAGCTAATCACTCAATTGCTCAGGGACATTTTCTGACATTCTTTTTGATGCTACATCCAGTAAGTATCCCTATGGTTTTATGCCCTATGTGTTATGCACATATATGGTTTTATGCACAGAGACAGCATGAGAAATTTGGAATAAAATGATTATAGACAGTTATTATAATGAGCGAACTTAGAAAAACTAGATAGTTATTTTCATCAAGATACGTACTACTGGTATTATATAAAAGCTGGACATTCAGAATAGAATAGAATAGAATAGAATAGAATAGAATAGAATAGAATAGAATAGAATAGAATAGAATAGAATAGAATAGAATAGAATAACAGTTGGAAGGGACCTTGGAGGTCTTCTAGTCCAACCCCCTGCTTAGGCAGGATAACCCTACACCACTTCAGACAAATGGTTATCCAACATCTTCTTAAAAACTTCCAGTGTTGGAGCATTCCCATCTTCTGGAGGCAAGTTGTTCCACTGATTAATTGTTCTCACTGTCAGGAAATGCCTCCTTAGTTCTAAGTTGCTTCTCTCCTTCATTAGTTTCCATCCGTTGCTTCTTGTCCTGCCTTCAGGTGCTTTGGAGAATAGCTTGACTCCCTCTTCTTTGTGGCAGACCCTGAAATATTGGAACACTGCTATCATTTGTCCCCTAGTCCTTCTTTTCATTAAACTAGACATACCCAGTTTGTTTGTGTTTTAGCCTCCAGTCCCCTAATCATCTTGGTTGCTCTTCTCTGCACTCTTTCCAGAGTCTCAACATCTTTTTTACATAGTGGCGACCAAAACTGAATGCAGTATTCCAAGTGTGGTCTTATTTTTATTACTTTTTTATTACTTTATTACTTTTACAAAATTGGATGAGCATGTTTGCTATGAATCTGTTTGTAAATGATTCATCAAATAGTTTAGTGAATGCTAACTAGGTCACGGGGGTCGGCAACCCACAGCTCTGGAGCCGCATGTGGCTCTTTCATCCCTCTGAAATGCAGCTCCCTGTCACTCAAACTATGCATCACAACTGCCAGTGTGTGGACACCTGCCAGCACAAGATTTATTGAGCTTTTCAACCCCCTGGTAGGACAACCACGGATAAATTCGAGGAAAGAAAAGTTTCAGAAGAAAACAGAATGTTTAATGGTACGTGGGCAGATTCAGTTGCTTTCACTGCTGAGGAGACTGGTTTACAAGTATGCTTAATATGTGTTGAGAAATTGGCAAACAGGGCAGTGTTATCTTCATTTTAGATGTCAGAAGTGTTTTGTGGCTCCTGGTGTTTTCTTTTATGTGGAAAATGGGTCCAAATGGCTCTGAGCATTTAAGGTTGCCGTCACCTAAACTAGGAAGTTGATATAACATCCTCATCCTTTCTCAGAGATATGAACACATGTATGGGTGTTTGCCAGGGATGGAAGGGAAGAGGGAAGTGTGTGAGGTTATATCTAGATGACACGATTGAGCACAAAGCATGAATGGTGTAATTTGTGTGAGTCATAACATCCAACTGACATAAATTAGATACGTCATTATTTAGAATAGAATAGAATTTTTTATTGGCCAAGTGTGATTGGACACGCAAGGAATTTGTCTTGGTGCATATGCTCTCAGTGTACATAAAAAGAAAAGATACGTTCATCAAGAATCAAAAGATACGTTCATCAAGAATCATAAAAAGATACATTCATCAAGAATCACACTTAATGATAGTCATAGAGAACAATAAGCAATCAGGAAACAAATTGTAAGGATACAAGCAACAAAGCTACAGTCATACAGTCATAAGTGGGAGGCGAGGGTGATAGGAACGATGAGAAGATTAATAGTAATGCATACTTAGTAAATAGTTTGACAGTGTTGAGTGAATTATTTGTTTAGCAGAGTGATGGCGTTCGGGAAGAAATTGTTCTTGTGTCTAGTTGTTCTGCTGTGCAATGCTCTATAGTGTCGTTTTGAGGGTAGGAGTTGAAACAGTTTATGTCCAGGATATGAGGGATCTGAAAATATTTTCATGGCCCTCTTTCTGATTCGTGCAGTATACAGGTCCTCAATGGAAGGCAGGTTGGTAGCCATTGTTTTTTCTTCAGTTCTGATTATCCTCTGAAGTCTGTGTCTGTCTTGTTGGGTTGCAGAACCAAACCAGACAGTTATAGAGGTGCAAATGACAGACTCAATAATTCCTCTGTAGAACTGAATCAGCAGCTCCTTGGACAGTTTGAGCTTTCTGAGTTGGCCCAGAAAGAACATTCTTTGTTGTCCTTTTTTGATGACGTTTTCGATGTTAGCTGTCCATTTCAGATCTTGCGATATGGTAGAACCAGGAAATTTGAAGGTCGCTACTGTTGATACTGTGTTGTCTAATTTAAGAGGTGGAAGTATGGAAGGGTTTCTCCTAAAGTCTACTACCATTTCTATGGTTTTGAGTGTGTTCAGTTCCAGATTGTTTCAGTCGCAACCTCCTGTCTGTATGCAGATTGTTTCAGTCACAACCTCCTGTCTGTATGCAGATTCATCGTTGTCTCGAATGAGACCGATCACTGTTGTGTCATCTGAGAACTTCAGTAGTTTAACAGCTGGATCTAGAGATGCAGTCATTGCTATACAGAGAGAAGAGAAGTGGGGAGAGCACACAGACTTGGGAGGGGGGGCTGTGCTAATTGTACAGATATCTGATTTACATGACTAATTGCGGGTTCTTCAAAATCCCTATGCTGTAAAACACACCCATTTCGTATAATTTAAATTGACAGAATGGGGACAAAAGAAAAAATGGACTTATCACCATGTTGAATGGAAGAGAACATGCAGATATGGGGCACGTCGAATATTGCTTTAGGCCAGGCTGGCTGGGGAATTCAGGAAGTTGAACACTAGATAACTTAAGTTGCCGAGGTTGAGAAGCAGTGCTCTAGGCAATGGTGAAACTTAACTGATTGACAATTGATTGAGCAAAAGGAAATAAATTTAGGACATTACTAATTCAACTTACATTTCATCCCAACTTTTAAGTCTTCTGATACTTTACTGCACTCTTCCCACCCTCGCCCACAAAAATGCCACGTTAGCAAAAGCCATGCTTGAAAATTTCTTTAAAAATATCTCGATGCACAATACCGATAGTGGAGACCATGGATTGAAAACAGAGCAATATTTAGGTTAGTTCCATGTGGCCCTGGATATTTCAAACTTTTTTGAAAACAAAGAATTAGAATAACAAGAGTTGGAAGGGTCCTTGAAGGTCTTCTAGTTCAACCCCCTAATAGGCAGGAAACCCTACACCACTTCAGACAAATGGTTATCCAATCTTTTCTTAAAACTTCCAGTGTTGGAGCATTCACAACTTCTGGAGGCAAGTTGTTCCACTGATTAATTGTTCTAACCGTCAGGAAATTCCTCCTTAGTTCTAGGTTGTTTCTCACTGGAATAGAATAGAATAGAATAGAATAGAATAGAATAGAATAGAATAGAATAGAATAGAATAGAGAGTTGGAAGGGACCTTGGAGGTCTTCTAGTCCAACCCCCTGCTTAAGCAGGAAACCGTCCACCACTTCAGACAAATGGTTATCCAATCTCTTCTTAAAAACTTCCAGTCTTGGAGCATTCACAACTTCTGGAGATAGGTTGTTCAACCATAAGCTTCTCATTATTATCTCCTGATATTCCTACCATGTGTTTTATGGAAGTGCTTTACCATTATCCTTCAAATTTAATTATTTAATTTAATTTAATAATTTAATTTAATTTAATTTAATTTAATTTAATTTAATTTAATTTAATTTAATTTAATTTAATTTAATTTAATTTTTTATTTTATTTTATTTTATTATTTTTTACTGTATTGTATTGTAGTGTATTTTTATTTCATTTTACTTTATTATTTATTTTATTACCTCATTTTATTTTACATTTTTTTTAAAATTTAATTTAATTTAATTTTTTATTTGGTTTTGGAATTGGGAGGATTTTTGTTTTTGTTTTTGTTTTCCTTTGCTTTGTTTGTTTGTTTATTTTTTATTTTTACTCTTCAGTCTTCCCAACGGGCCTAGATTGTTGCCCTCCTGCTCTCTATTGAAGGGCTAAGCTGGTTTAGTTTTGTTTTTTGTTTTTTTATATGCATTTATACCCCGCCCTTCTCCGAAGACTCAGGGCGGCTTACACTATGTCAAGCAATAGTCTTCATCCATTTGTATATTATATACAAAGTCAACTTATTGCCCTCAACAATCTGGGTCCTCATTTTACCTACCTTATAAAGGATGGAAGGCTGAGTCAACCTTGGGCCTGGTGGGGCTTGAACCTGCAGTAATTGCAGGCAGCTGCTGTTAATAACAGACTGTCTTGGCAGTCTGAGACACCAGAGGCCCTAGTCTTGCTTAGCTTTTCAAAATCAGCCTCGTCAGCCTTGTGCTGCCTCCTGCTGTAGGTTTTGAAAGAGGAAATCACTTTTCTGAATTCTACCCGTATCAAAAAAGTCTCAGCAGCACTGCTTCCCTTACCCCACGAAAAGGAACGTGAATATATATGAATATATATAAACCTATCTCTCTCCCTCTAGATGGGTGCTAGCATGCTGCGTTTTTCAAAAGCAATCACTCATTAATAATTCAGACTTGAACAGAAAAAGCAACCAGGAAAATTCATGATATGGAATTAGTTTGCTCCCCGAAGAGGAATAGTTCAACATCAGAGCAAAAATTTGACCTTTGTATTGAACATGTGTAAAATCTGGGTCAGTTGACAAATCTCATATATAATGAACAAAGAAACAAGGAGGCCTATTGGGATGATGTAAAAATAATTTTCTAATCCTTAGAAGAACCTTTGAGTTTTGACTCCTTAGCTGACAGTTGCTAGTAATAATGTCATTGAATAAATCTTACGAGGACAAATTGTTTTTATTGATTAGAAAGTGCAGAAATAGGGGCTCATTTAGAAATATGCTGAAATATGTGTGTGTGTGTGTTGGGATTCAATTTTTTTTTACTACCGGTTCTATGGGTGTGGCTTGCTGGGCCTGGCATGGCTTGGTAGGCGTGGCAGGGGAAGGATACTGTAAAATCTCCATTCCCATCCAATCAGCTGGGATTTGGGAGGCAGAGAATAGATGGGGGCGGGGCCAGTCAGAGGTGGTATTTACTGATTCACTGAACTACTCAAAATTTCCACTACTGGTTCTCCAGAACTGGTCAGAACCTGCTGAATACCACCTCTGAGATGGATAGCTAGCTAGATAGCTAGATACACACACACACACACACACACACACACACACACAGAGAGAGAGAGAGAGAGAGAGAGAGAGAGATGTGTTTTCGTAGGTTTTCACGGGTATATGTATGCAGGTTTTGGTATGTTCGGGTCTTTTCCCATGTAACATTGGAAGTATTTAGGCAACGTTTCGATGAGATCTCACTCATCATCTTCAGGCTTTGGCTTTGTTCTTATGTGAGCAAAAGCCTGAAGATGATGAGTGAGATCTCATCGAAACGTTGCCTAAATACTTCCAATCTTACATGGGAAAAGACCCGAACATACCAAAACCTGCATACATACATATATACATACATACTGTTGTGTCTTGCCCGCCCTCAGAGCAGCCGGGGCCTTCTTACCTGCTCCCGCACACTGAGGAATGTATGCCTCCCGGTCCCAGTCCTGGCTCCATGTCCACACAAACTGCAGAAGGAGAATCTCCTGCCCCAGCCCTGACTCCATGCCCAGGCAAGCAGACAGCTAGACCCCTCCCCTCCTCCACAGCAGGTGAGCCTGAGGAGGTTTACTCAACAGCTGATTGGTGTGACCCTCGCATCAGAAGATTGGAGGCGGAGGCTACAGAGGAAGGAGGGCAGGCCTTAATGAGTGCTGAGTCATGGTGCCACACCCCATGGCCTATATAAAGGATCTACTTTCTGGCAGTCTCTGAGTCAGGCAAAAGTCAAACTTATCTTGCTGAAGTCACTTACTGGTCTCCTGCCTGCTCTGAGGACTTTGCTAGGACTTTGGGCAGAGCTGCAGAGGCAAGCCTGATTCGGTTCCCGGACCCAGCCGTCAGCGGAGGAGTGGGACACGACATCTTGCCTGACTCCTCACACATCTACAAGATGGATCAGCAACAGCTGGCGCTGATTGTGCAGCAGCTACAAACAGACAACCAGCAACTGCAACAGCAAGTCGCCCAGCTGACTGCTCAACTGGCTGCTGGGAATGGCCCAGCAGTCCAACCTCCTCCTCCTCCTCCTCCTCAGCGCCACAGCCCGGTACGGTGCGGAGAAGTTCTCAGGGCGGATGGAGATGTTCCCGGCCTTCATGGCCCAGTGCCAGACCTACATGGCAATGCGGCGGGGACTTTCAGATGACCGGGCCAGGGTGGCCGTGATGAACCTGTTGTCTGGCCAGGCTGCGCGGTGGGCCACGCCCTTGGTGCTCAGGGACAGCCCCTTGCTGGCGGACTACCAGGGGTTCTGGGGCAACTTCGCCTGATGTATGAAGACCCTGTGCGGGCCCAGGCGGCTGCCTGGCGCCTCGGAGAGATCCAACAAGGGCCCGCCCCTCCGGGAGTACATCGCGAATTCCGGTTGCTGTGCCATGATTCGGACTGGGCGACCACGGCACTAGCGGACGCGTTCAAGAGGGCCTTCGGAAGAGCTCCAGGGCGAGCTGGCTCGGGTGGGCGCCGCGGACCCTCGTTGACCTGGTGCCCCTCTGCCTGCGCCTCGACACCCGTCTCCAGCAACGCCCGTCCTGTCGCCGCCCGCAACCGTCAAAGACCGTCGCCCTCCCTCGACCCGTGCCGACCCGTCCGGGCCACCCGCGCCGTGGCGCGCCGAGAGCCCATGGAGTTAGGGCGGCCAGGCCTCGCCTGGCGGCCCAGGAGGCGGGCGGGCGCCAAGGGGCTGTGCTTGTACTGTGGGGAGCCCGGCCATTTCGCGCCGCATGCCCCAGGAAGCGGCGGAACACGTCGCCCGTCCCGAATCCCGGCCTGGCCAGTCGGAAGCAGGGCAGGCCCGGCAGAAACCCTAGGCGGGCACGGATAACCCGCCAGACATGGCGGCGTGGACCGGGCCCCTCGGCACCTGATTTTGGACACCGGGTGTGGGTGGGTGACCGGCGGAAGGATCGGCACACGCGCTGGTAGATTCGGGGCCACCACGAACTTTATGGACCGGGCCTTCGTGGACCATTTTGGTGTCCCCTTGGTTCCGGTAGACCCTCCGATGGCGTCGAGACCATCGGCGGGAGGAGCTGGTGGCGGACCCATTAACCGCCACGCAGCCCTTGCGCCTCGCCGCCGGGGACCACGAGGAGGCGATTCGCTTCTACGTGACGGCGGACCTCCACTTCCCAGTGATCCTCGGACTGGCCTGGCTGCGGACGCACGACCCTCAGGTGGCCTGGTGGCGGGCGCCATCTCGTTCCCAGCCTGCAGTGTGTCGACCACATCCGCCACACCTCGCCCGGCCAGGGCGTCTTCACCCGGCCGTCGCCGTGCCCCGGGCTGCAGGACTTCGCTGGCGTCTTCAGCGAAAGGAGGCGGACCGCTTACCCCGCACCGGCCCTCGACTGCCCGTGGACCTGCAACCCGGCGCCCGCTGCCCAGGCGCCTGTATTCCATGTCCGAGCCGAGTTGGCGCCCTCAGGGACTTTCTGGACAAAAATCTGGCCCGAGGTTCATCCGGCCTTCAAGTCCCTCTGTCGGCCCGGTCCTCTTCGTAAAAAGAAGGCGGGATTTGCGCCTGTGTTGCGACTACCGCCGGCTGAGCGCCATCACGGTGCGGAATCGCTACCCCTGCCGCTCATCCGGGCTGATGGACCGGCTGCGGAGGCCTCCATCTTTACCAAGCTCGACCTCCGGGGCCTACAACCTGGTGCGGATGCGTGAAGGGGCAGTGGAAGGCGGCGTTCGGCACCCGGTACGGACACTACAGTACACGGTCATGCCGTTCGGGCTGACCAACGCCCCGCCGTCTTCAACATTTTATGAGCGATGTGTTCCGGGACATGTTGGATCGGTTCGTGGTGATCTACCTGGGCGACATCCTGGTCTACTCGGTCAGGAAAGTCACCTCCAGCACCTCCGCCTGGTCCTGCAGCGCCTGCGGAGCACCAGCTCTCGCCAAGCTGGAGAAGTGTTTTCCTCCGGTCGTCCATTGAGTTCCTCGGGCACATCCTCTCACCCGAGGATCGCCATGGACCAGCGCAGGTGGAGGCCCTGAGCAGCTGGGAAGCCCAGCGTCGGGTGAAGGATGTCCAGCGGCTGCTGGGCCGCCAGTACTATCGGACCTTCATCCCGGGCTTCGCCACGCTGGCGGCTCCGCTCACCCAGCTCCTTCAGAAGAAGGTCCCGTTCGGTGGGGTCCCCGCGGAGGAAGCCTTCACGGCTCTCAGGAAGGCTTTCGTCACGGAGCCCATCCTGCGACATCCCGACCCGCACCGGCCTTCGTGGTGGAGCGGGCGCCTCCAACGTCGCCCTCGGGCGGTGCTGCTACAGGCCCGGCGGATGGCGGCACTCTTTTCCCTGCGCGTACTACTCGCGGGCTCAACCCTTCCGGCGCAACTATACCATCTGGGAAAAGGTTGCTGGCTATCAAGGCGCGTTCGGCGTGGCGGCACCACCTGGAGGGCCCGGCATCAGGTGGAGGTCGAGCGGACCATCGGAACCTCGAACATCTCACCACGGCTCGGAAGTTGAACCAGCGGCAGATCCGGTGGTCGCTGTTCTTTGCCGGTTCAACTTCCGCGTCACCTATATCCCCAGTGGCCACAACGGGCGGGCGCCCTGTCCCGTAAGCGGAGTACCTGGCGCCCAAGACCCTCTTCCTCCACGGACTGTACTGCGGCGGAAGCCTTGGCGCCGCCCGGGAACCGGTGGACTTACGGGCCCGGGTGCGGGCGCAGCGCCAAGACGCCTGGTCTCAGCAGCGGCGGCGGGCGGGCCCCGTCTCCGTGGACATTGGAAGACGACGTACTCAAGTTCGGGGCGGTTGTATGTGCCCGCAGGGCGCTCGGTCCCTCGTCCTGACCCAGTGCCACGACAACCCTGCCGCGGGCCATTTGGGTTTTCAAGACTCTCAACCTGGTAGCGGACCTTCTGGTGGCCCGGGTGCGGCATGATGTCCATGCCTATGTGGCGTCCTGCGTGCCGTGCCGGCAAGCCAAGGCCGCCACGGGGCCCCTCGGTCTCCTCCAGCCCTTGCCGACTCCTGACAGACCCTGGGGGGCAATTTCCATGGACTTCCTGTCGGACCTGCCGCCGTCCTCGGGGTTCACCACGGTGCTGGTGGTGGTGGACATGCTCACCAAGATGGCACACTTCATCCCGTGCCGCGGGCTGCCCACCGCCACCAAGACAGCCCGTCTCTTCTTGCAGCACGTCTTCCGCCTCCACGGCCTGCCGGACAGGGTGGTGTCGGACCGTGGGGTGCAGTTCACGGCCCGCTTTTGGAAGAGCCTGATGGCCGCATTGGAGGTGCAGGTGTGCCTGTCGTCGGCGCACCATCCGGAGACCGACGGCGGGGCGGAAAAGGTCATCGGCGTCCTGGAACAGTACCTCCGGTGCTTCGTGAACCAACAGCAGGACAACTGGGCCGATTACCTGTCCCTAGCGGAGTTTGCATTCAACAACTCCCAACACACCTCCACCCAGACCACCCCGTTCCTGGCCAACTTGGGGTACCATCCGCGGCTCTTCCCTCTGGCGCCCCCGGACTCCCCGGTTCCCGAGACACAGTCCTTTCTCTCCGAGTTGCACGCGGTCCAGCAGATGGTGCGTCGGCAGCTGAATCGGGCGAAGGAGGACTACAAGCGGGTCGCCGATCGTTCGACGGGCAACACCCCACTGGTGGTCGGAGACGCGTGTGGCTCTCCACAAAGCATCTCCCGTCCGACCGGCGGCGAAGAAACTGGACCACGGTTCATCGGTCCGTTCCCGTCGGCGGTCATCAATCGGTGGCCTACCGATTGACCCTGCCGCGTTCCATGCGGATCCATCCGTCTTCCATCGGTCCTTGCTGGTCCCTGAGGCCCGCCGTCTCCCCTCCGGCGCCGGCGCCACCCGTCGCTGTCGGCGGGCGGGCGGAGAATGCAGGTGCACAGCATCGCGACTCCCGCTGGCTGAAGGCGCTTCCAATACCTGGTGGCGTGGCAAGTGCGGGACGAGTTCACCTGGGTCAATGCCTCCGGCGTCACGCCCGGACCTGGTGCGGGCCTTCCACGAGCAGAACCCGGCCCGACCGCATCCCGATCGTCAGCCCCGGGGGAAGGGCCCTGCGGTGAGGGATAGTGTTGTGTCTTGCCTGCCCTCAGAGCAGCCGGGGCCTTCTTACCTGCTCCCGCACACTGAGGAATGTATGCCTCCCGGTCCCAGTCCTGGCTCCATGCCCACACAAACTGCAGAAGGAGAATCTCCCTGCCCCAGCCCTGACTCCATGCCCAGGCAAGCGGGCAGCTAGACCCCTCCCCTCCTCCACAGCAGGTGAGCCTGAGGAGGTTTACTCCCAACAGCTGATTGGTGTGACCCTCGCATCAGAAGATTGGAGGCGGAGGCTACAGAGGAAGGAGGGCAGGCCTTAATGAGTGCTGAGTCATGGTGCCACACCCCATGGCCTATATAAAGGAGCTACTTTCTGGCAGTCTCTGAGTCAGGCAAAAAGTCAAACTTATCTTGCTGAAGTCACTTACTGGTCTCCTGCCTGCTCTGAGGACTTTGCTAGGACTTTGGGCAGAGCTGCAGAGGCACGCCTGATTCGGATTTCCCGGACCCAGCCGTCAGCGGAGGAGTGGGACACGGCACATACATACATATATATATGTAGGTCTTTGGTTGTTCGGGTTTTCCGTGTAAAATTGGAAGTGTCTTGGCAACATTTCGACCTGCTGCTTCCTGTTTGTTAGGAAGCTTGTGATCCACTTACAAGTCTGTTCCGGTACCTGTAGCTGGTTTAGCTTAGTTAGAAGAATGTCTGGAATGATGGTATTGAATGCTGAACTAAAGTCTACAAAAAGCACCCTTGCATAGGTCTTTGGAGACTCAAGATGTTGTAGGATGTAGTGCAGAGCCATATTAACAGCATCATCTGTTGATCTATTTGCTCGGTATGCAAATTGCAAGGGGTCTAAGAGCGGATTCGTGATGGTTTTCAAGTAGGAAAGCACTAGCCTTTCAAAGGTTTTCATCAGGATTGCAATCCAAAAAGTTGGAACCAAAACCTTGTAGATATTAGCAGTAAGCAAATCCACTCTACATATATTTGAATGAGCATTTAAATACACTGAAGCTTATCTTGAAGAGTAATAAGCATCTTACAAAGCGCTAATGAGCTCTGAAGAGAGTTTTGAAAATACTACTTCACTAAGAATATCCGTAAATATTTAAGATGCATTATTAATAACCTTCTCCATTTTTCTAACCATAGCAACAGCAGCAATGGCATTTAGACTTATATACCACTTCACAGTGCTTCTACAGCCCTAAATGGCTTACAGATTTCAGCATATTTGCCCCCCAACAATCTGGGTCCTCATTTTACCCACCTCAGAAGGATGGAAGGCTTCCTTGAGCGTGATAAGAATCGAACTGCCAAATTGCAGGCAGCCGGCAGTCACAGAAGTAGTCTGCAGTACTGCATTCTAGCCACTGCGCAACCACAGCTCTCGGAGCAGAGGATTAGCTTACTGAAAATACCATAGATTGCTGGGATGTATGGCTATTAATGAAATGTAAATAATCACTGTGCCACCATGGCTCATGTACTGTATTTTATCCCATGTACGAGAGGCATGCACTGAGAGCCTAAAACAGATGGGGCAATAATCCCTAATTTTTATAAAAAGCATTTATTGTGAAGCATTTGGTGTGTGTGTGTGTGTGTGTGTGTGTGTGTGTGTGTGTGTGTGTGTGTGTGTGCTTTGATGCCTTTGACACAGTTTTGATTACTGGTGACTGCCTAGATAAGTGTTGTGGTCCGCCAGCAGCCCGCAGAGCTAGCAGCGGAGTCGGACAATGAGGAGGGTGCGGAGGACCATGGGCCAGTCCTGAACTCTGGGGAAGGCCCGTATGAGGGCCCTG
The DNA here is from genome assembly GCF_028640845.1 of Ahaetulla prasina. Classification (NCBI taxonomy): domain Eukaryota; kingdom Metazoa; phylum Chordata; class Lepidosauria; order Squamata; family Colubridae; genus Ahaetulla; species Ahaetulla prasina. The sequence continues at coordinate 85,380,096 of NC_080546.1, read as the reverse complement.
CATCGGAAGCAGAGATGGGGCCAAGACCATCTGGGAGCACTGCACAGACTCTGGAGCCTCCAGAGGCGAACAACAGAGAGGCAGAGAAACAGGAGGAGCCTGTTCCTAGTGCATGCCTGCTTAGAGCTGCCAGAAGGCAAGAGCAGTTGAGGCAAAAAGAACGACTTGGGAGTAAGGCCAGGAGATGATTGGCCCCTCCCATAAGGCTTAAAAGAGCATCAACGGCTTTTGGGTTCTTTATAGGAAAGCAATGTTTCTACAATTGTTTTTAGTCGGTGTCTCTTGTTTCTGAACTTCAGGGAGCTTTGCCAAGAAAAGCCTTTGACACGTGCCAAAGAAGAAAAAGGTTTGTGATAAGGCCGAAGGACTTTTACGGAAGGACTTTGTTTTGGACTTAATTTGGACTAAGCTGAGAATGAAGTAATTCCCAACTGTTTTAATAAAATACGTTTGTTTAGGACCGATTCTGTCTGGTAATAATTACTTGGGCCTAGGTGACAACAATAAGTCTCTGCAGTCTTCCTGGCGAGAAAAAAATTTGGAACAACTTTGGAAAAAATGCAGAGAAGAACAACTGAGATGATTAAATGCCTGGAGACTAAAAGAAGGCACGACAAGAAACAATGGATGGAAACTAATCGTGGAGAGAAGCAACGTGGAATTAAGGAGAAACTTCCTAACAGTGAAAACAATTAACCAGTGGAACAGAAGTTGCCTTCAGACGTTGTAGGTGCTGCATCACTGGTGGTTTTTAAGAAGAGACTGGACAGCCACTTGTCTCAAATTGTATAAGGTCTCCTGCTTGAGCAGGGGGCTGGTCTAGAACACTTGCTAGCATGTTTTCAGAGAAAGAAAGTGAGGGGAGAATTGTCAAACACCTGACAACAAAACCCCAGCTATCTCTATTCCGCCATTCTCTATCTCCCACTCCGGTGTGGCAAGACCGAAGCTTCAGAATCAGGTCTGCTTCAGAGCTGACAGCCGTTGTTAAATTAGTAACAAGGTTATTAAACGAATCTGGCTTCTCCATTGACTTTGCTTCTCAGAAAGTTCCAAAAATCGGTCATATGACCCAGAGGTGGGTTTCAGCAGGTTCTGACCAGTTCTGGAGAACCAGTAGCAGAAATTTTGAGTAGTTTGGAGAACCGGTAGTAAAAATTCTGACTGGCCCCACCCCCATCTATTCTCTGCCTCCCAATTCCCAGCTGATCGGGAGGAAATGGGGATTTTGCAGTAACCTTCCCCTGGATTGGGAAGGGAATGGAGATTTTACAATATCCTTCCCCGCCACACCCACCAAGCCACGCCCATCAAGCCATGCCACGCCCACCAAGCCACACCTACAGAACTGGTAGTAAAGAATTTTGACAGAGTAGAAGAAGTGGTGAAAGAACCGATGATTACACGGAGGCTAAAAATATAGGGCATAATATAGATTTTAGATGACTGGGGAAAAATTTGGAACAAAAATTACACTATAACCAAACCCGCTGCTTATAAAGAAAATCAATACAAAACGTTTTACTGTTGGCACCTATCCCCAGCTAGGCTAGCTAAAATCTATTCAAATTTAAGCCCAAACTGTTGGAAATGTAATCAACATCAAGGTACCTTCTACCCTGCATGGTGGCTATGTCCTGAAGCGAAAAAATACTGGACTAAGATACAAGGATGTCTTCAAGATATAATAAAATGTCAAATCGAACTAAATCCTGAAACATTTCTCCTGGGAATACTTAAAACAAAATATGATAGAAAAATAAGGTATCTGATTTTACACATATTAACAGTGGCAAGAATTGTGTTCGCGCAATATTGGAAGGAACGCAATATACTACCAGAAGGATTGATTATTCAGAAGATATATGATTGTGCCGAAATGGATAAACTTACTCTAGAACTAAAAGAAAAAGACGATTCAGAATTTTATGCGGTTTGTGAAAAATGGTATACTTGGACAGATAATAGAAATATGCCACCAGACTTGAAATCTTGGGTTTAGAAAATTTAGAACTCCGCCGCCTTCGACATGACCTGAGTTTAACTCATAGAATCATCTGTTACAATGTCCTTCCTGTTGAAGACTACTTCAGCTTCAATCGCAACAACACACAAGCTCACAATAGATTTAAGCTTAATGTGAACCACTCCAATCTTGATTGCAGAAAATATGACTTCAGTAATAGAGTTGTTAATGCACTACCAGACTCTGTGGTCTCTTCCCAAAATCCCCAAAGCTTTAATGTGAAACTATCTACTATTGCTCTCACCCCATTCCTAAGAGGTCAGTAAGGGGCGTGCATAAGAGCACAAGCGTGCCTACCGTTCCTGTCCTAATGTTTCCTTTGATTGTATCCAACTCATATAGTTATTACATACTTATGCTTATATATATGCTTATATATTGTATAGTTATTTCATGCTTATGCCTATATATACTGTTGTGACAAATTAAATAAATAAATAAGTAAGTAAGTAAGTAAGTAAGTAAGTAAATAAATAAATAAATAAATAAATAAATAAATAAATAAATAAATAAATAAATAAATAAATAAATAAATAAATAAATAAATAAATAAATAAGTAGGTAGGTAGGCAATAAATAAATAAATAAATAAATAAATAAATAAATAAATAAATAAATAAATTGGAAATATACCTAAGTCTATTGAGGATTAGATTTTGAATGTATATAACGTATATATCGTATGGAATGTTGACCCGAAGCATATAAAAATGACACAGTCTGTTGATTATGTACTAGAGTTATGTAAAAGAAAAAAATGTAATAAAAATTATTCAAAAAATAAATAAAGAAAGAATTTTGAAACCCATCACTGATATGACCCATGGACAGTGTATGTTTTAAATATGCATCAATTGCCAAGTGTCTGACTGGGGTCATAAGCGTGAAAAACGGTCATAAGTTACTTTTTTCAGTGCTGTTGTAAGATCGAACGGTTGTAAGTCAAGGACTTCCTGTAATTTTTTATTTTTTTAAAAAAAATGAGGCTGGATTCTTTTTTTTTTATTATTATTATTTACATTTATATCCCGCCCTTCTCCGAAGACTCAGGGCGGCTTACAGTGTGTAAGGCAATAGTCTCATTCTATTTGTATATTTACAAATTTCTTATTGAAGTACTTCTTGGTGGACTGGAAAGGTTGAGAAATTTTGGATTAAGTGACTGACAAAATGATCTTTATGATCAAACTACCATTTTTTGTGGTTGATTTATGTTCAGAACTGGCTTAAGGTCTAAATTTTATTTTAAAGAAGAAAAGTGACCCGGCTGTTATTGTAAATCTTTAATCTTCGCCACTGACAGTAAGCTCCTATCCATTCCTTATTTCTTCCAACCACATGTTTGTTTTGCACAAAAATCAATCAGGCTGCCTGTAAGAAATTTGTCACATATATTTCTCACTGTAGGATCGTCTCCCACCGTAAATTTCACTGTAATCTGTCTCAAAACAAAGCATGGTAAGCATTGCAACATCAGGATCTAAGGCAATATAGTCTGAGGACCACTGCATCAATTTTGAAGAAATGTGGGCACTGCTTATTTTCTAAGTAATGATCTAACTTTTCTATCATTTTTTTTCCTTCCGTTCTGTTGGAAAACAAGTAAAATATGGACAGATTTGGAAGGCTCAAAAGTCCTTTATTGTTTTCTATGGAATTTGATATGCTTCCTCCACCTCTAATGTCCAAATCTTTCTTCAAGTTTCATCATTCTTATCAAAAATATATATGGTTTTTTTTTTTTAAAATAGCTATTCATTCTTTTTCTCCTGTGCTAGTTAATGAAAAGCTAGTCTTCATTCTTCTTTTTCCCTCTTCCAAATCACACTGCATTTGCCACAGCTAAAGCAGAAACAAGAACTAAGGAGTTACTATAATGCAGACTATTTACTTACTCATAGCTGCTTTGGTGGAAGACTCTGCCAAACTCAACCCACTTGACTCACTTGGGAATGCGATGGGCAACATATAAATTTAATATCTATCTATCTATCTATCTATCTATCTATCTATCTATCTATCTATCTATCTATCCACCCATCCATCTATCTATCTCATCTACCTACCATTTGTCTGTCTGTCTATCTCTCTATCTACTATCTCTCTATTATCTATCTATCTATCTATCTATCTATCTATCTATCTATCTATCTATCTATCCATCCATCCATCCATCCATCCATATATACATTTATCGTTCCATCATGTATCTCTCTGTCTCTCTCTCTGTCTCTCTCTCTCTCTCTCTCTCTTTCTCTCTCCTATAGAGCACTGCACACCAAAACGACTAGACACAAGAACAGTTTTTTCCTGAATGCCATCACTCTGCTAAACAAATAATTCCCTCAACACTGTCAAACTATTGACTAAATCTGCACTACTATTAATCTTCTCATTGTTCCCATCAACCCATCTCCTCCCACTTATGACTGTATGACTGTAACTTTGTTGCCTGTTTCCTTACTATATTGATATTGATTGTTTCCTGGTTGCTTATTTGTACCCTATGACTATCATTAAGTGTTGTACCTTATGATTCTTGATGAAGGTAACTTTTCTTTTTATGTACACTGAGAGCATATGCACTAAAGACAAATTCCTTGTGTGTCCAATCACACTTGGCCAATAAAAAATTCTATTCTATTCTATTCTAAATAATGAAGTATCTAATTTATGTCAGTTGCATGTTATGACTGACACAAATTACACCATTCATGCTTTGTGAATTTAGCAAGGGGTTCTCTGCCCAGTTTCTGGGTGGGCGTGGCCATGGTGGGTGTGGCCTAGTGCCCCACATGGGGGGAGGCATTTTTGCCTTCCCCGGGCTCCGGTGGTTTTCCTTGAGCCTCCGGGAGGGTGAAACTGTCTGGAACCCATACCACATTTCAGACATCAATACAATTGAATGTGTCTAGAAATATTTTACAAGAAGAGTTCTCCACTCCTCTGAATACAACAAAATACCTTATGCCACCAGACTTGAAATCCTGGGATTAGAAAATTTAGAAGTACACCGCCTTCGACATGACCTGAGTTTAACTCATAGAATCATCTGTTGCAATGTCTTTCCTGTCAAAGACTACTTCAGCTTCAATTGCAACAATACACGAGCATACAACAGATTTAAGCTTAATATGAACCGCTCCAATCTTGACTGCAGAAAATATGACTTCAGTAACAGAGTTGTTAATACTTGGAATGCACTACCTGACTCTGTGGTCTCTTCCCAAAATCCCCAAAGCTTTAACCAAAAATTGTCTACTGTTGACCTCACCCCATTCCTAAGAGGCGTGCATAAGAGCACAAACGTGCCTACCATTCCTGTCCTATTGTTTCCTTTTATTATATCCAATTAATATAGTTATTACATACTTATGCTTATATATATGCTTATATATTGTATAGTTATTTCATGCTTATACTTATATATACTGTGTGACAAAATAAATAAATAAATAAATAAATAAATAAATAAATAAATAAATAAATAAATAGAAAACAGCCTCCCCAAGCTACGGAGACTCTCTGGAAGACTGTTTTTCACCCTCCACAAGCTTCTACACATGCCTTGCACTTACCTGCATCCAAAATGGCCCACATGGGGGCTCCTGGGAGGGGAGGAGAGGGGAGGGGTAGGCAGGGCCAGCCAGGAACGGGATTTGGGGGTTCTCCAAACTGCACAGAATCTTAGCTAGAGGTTCTCCCGAACCCCTGTTAACGCCCAGCAGCTCACCCTGGTCCTATCACAGAAGAAAATCTATCACTCACTCACCCGCCCACAACATTGTCAGAGTTTACACAGTTGTAAACTCTGTATGCAACATGCTAACTCATCCATCATAGTAATGGGAATTCGTTAACACATTTAAAAGCAGAAAGTGGACAATTTTCTTTTTGAAGTGTTTGCATTCTCAATTCGTTAGACACGCTGGGTTGGACCTTAAATGCCCACTTCTCAAGAACTGGATTATGGATATTGTCAGTCATCACTGCTAATTTAAATATCCTAAATGTGATTCACAAAAACTTTCTCATACCTAAGAGAGGAATCCTACATTTTGTGTAGCTTAAGCTAAATCCTCACAATGCAGTTTAAGCCGCAAAATCCAATTTAGTTTCTGGAACAGCTTTGAAAAGATTTCTTGAGGTTTTTGGTTAGGGGGGTTGGCATATAATGGGATGTTCTCTGTGAAATTGGGGCATCGGTAAGCAGTATCAATTCATTCCTTAAGTATGTCTTGCATACTTGTATTAATCATTGCAAAGGGACGCAAAAGCTACCCTCTGAAAAGGGAGGAAAATGTGAGTTACTCAGCGTCTGAGGCAAATTACTCCCACACAATATTCTTCTAAGGGATTATATGATTGCCATTCATTAATCAAAAGCAGGAAGACGATAGAAAAGGTATTAAGAGTCAAAAGGACCGACAAGGATATAAATACATTTAATGGCAAGAATGTCTTATCCAGGAAGGAAGAGGGGAGGGGAGGGAGGAATAAGAGAGGGAGGAAAGGAAAGAAATAAGGAAGGAAATAGATAGGAAGGGAGGGAGGGAGGGAGGAAGGGAGGGAGGAATTAGAGAGGGAGGAAAGGAAGGAAATAAGGAAGGAAATAGGAAGGGAGGGAGGGAGGGAGGGAGGGAGGAATTAGAGAGGGAGGAAAGGAAGGAAATAAGGAAATAAGGAAGAAAATAAGAAGGGAGGGAGGGAGAGAGGGAGAAGGAAAGAAGCAAGCAAGGAAGGAAGAAATAAGAGAGGGAGACAATAAAGAAATAAGGAAGGAAGGAAGGAAGGAAGGAAGGAAGGAAGGAAGGAAGGAAGGAAGGAGGGAGGGAGGGAGGAAGGAAGGAAGGAAGGAAGGAAGGAAGGAAGGAAGGAAGGAAGGAAAGAATAAGAGAGGAAGACAGGAAGGAAGGAAGGAAGGAAGGAAGGAAGGAAGGAAGGAAGGAAGGAAGGAAGGAAATTGTTTCTTGTGATGAGACTTTTGTATTGTGACTGAACTCAGTTTACAAAAGAGAGTAAAAGAACCTTGTTTCAACATAGATTGAGCGCAGAATGTCACATTCTGGAATCAAAGCAAATGAATGCAGGCAGTCCTCCACATACAACAGTTTGTTTAGTGACTTTTCAAAATTACAACGGCACTGAAAAAGAAAAGTGACCGGTGACCGTTTTTCACAGTTGCAACCTTTGCTGCATCCCCATGGTTACATGATCAAAATTCAGATGCTTGGCAGCTGGCTCATATTTGCTACAGTCACAGTGTCCCAGGATCACAGGATCACTTTTTGTGACCTTCTGATGAGCAAGGTCAATGGGGAAGCTGGATTCATTTAACAGCTGTGTTACCAACTTCCCCTGACAAGTGTGGCAAGAAAGATCATAAAGGGGCCTCAATTGTGATCACACGTCAAGGACTAGACTACTTGTATATGTGAAAGAGAAAATATCTCCTAATCGGTTTTTGTTATTTTCATTTTCCCCATATCTGTGTTTCTGTCTCATCTGTCTCTATCTCAACCATGTCTATGTCTCAATCTCAGTCATGTCTATCTCCATGTCTATCCTCTCTCTCTCTCTCCATTGTGACTCCAGCCCCCGAACCTGGCCCCATGCCCGAAAGTGAGGGGGAAGGGCCGGTAAGGCTTACCTCGGCAACACCGATGCCTTTGGCCTGGCTCCAGGAGCCAGAACCAGGCCAGTCGGAGGACGTAATGAGGCCGTCATCTCCTGATTCCTCCCTTCCTCAGGCTACGCCTTCAGACTCAGCTGATAATAATCAAGCTTGGATTGACCCGCGCTTCAGAAGATTAGAGAGGTGGCATCTTCAGAGGGAAGAGTGGGGCAGGAGCCCCACCCCACAGGATATATAAGGAGCTTTGGGACTGCTCTCACTCCACGGGAAGCAAAAGTTTAGTTGAACTGCTTCAAAAAGAGCTGAAAGTCTTGCTACGTGAGTCATTTGTTTGAACTTTGGCAGGCAGCTGCGATTTCTCTGCCAGGACTGATAAGAGCCATGAATCCACTGGCTGAAGGCCAGCTTGTTACTCCGAGGTGGGGAAGGAGACAGAACACTGTCTCAATCTCTGTCACGTCCGTCTCAATCTCAAGCATACGTCCATCTCCATCATCTCCACCTCCACCTCCATCATCGCTATATCTCTATCTCTTTCTCTACGTCATCCAGGGATGAAATCTACTTAACTTCCCTACCGGTTCAGAAGTGCGCATGCCGCACACACACGCTTGCTCTGCTCGCGTGCCATCATCGCGTCCAATTTTTGACCCTCTGCACATGCAGCTGCACAGAGGGTCAAAACGGGTTACTTCCTGGTTAAACCAGGAAGTAACAACTTCCGGGTGGGTAGGCAGAGCCTCATGCTGCCGCTGCTACTGATTTGCTGACCCACATGCTGCCGCCACTACCGGCTTGCGCGAGTTGGACAGAACCGGCAGGATTTCACCACTGATGTCATCTATATTCATCTGTTCTGTTTCCCTTCCCCCAATACTCCCAGCAAAGAGTCCGTCAGAGGCCTTCCTTTTTTTTCCTTTTATTTACATAGATACATGTCCTGGCCACGTCTACCCACGGGCCTGCCAAGTTTCTGGAGATAACGAGGAAATTATAGATAAGGCCAGAATTACTCACGAATATATTCTTCCCTCCATGAAACAGTTAGCTCGCGCCAAATTCATTGCTTTGTCCAAGACAAAAAACCAGGAAGTCCCGCCTCCTATTTATAGTCTCTGCAGATGTCACTGCATGACAATTATGACTTGGCTTTGTCCCAACTCTTCCGCTGCTGCGCACGTCGATCAAGTCTTCGTAATCTTGCGTCACTCCAAAACTGTTCTTGGGGCGTTGCCAAATCAGAAGAAGGCCCGGGAGAATCAGGCCGTGCCGGCCCCTCCTCCTCCCTTTGAGTGGGTGCCAGGGAGGGAGAGGGCTCAAGAGAAACAGGGCTTGCCAGGTCTTCTCCCTCATTTTCTGAATCATCCGAGTCCAGGAGTCTGGGTCCAGGAACCTGGGTCACAACATCATCTCTCTTTATCATCTCTTATCCCTATCTCTATTCTCTCTCCATCTCAATCTCCATCTCCACCTCCACCTCCACCTCGATCTCCATCTCTCTCTCTCTCTCTCTTTATCTATCTCTATCTTGCTCTTGCTATCTCTATCTCATCTCTGTTGTGACTCTGGCTCCCGAGCCTGTACTCATGGAAAAAGATGACTCTGAAAGTGAAGGGGAGGAGCCGACAAGGCCTCCCTCTCCAGGTCCTTCCTTTCTGGCAACGCCTCAGGTGCCAGCTGAAGGCCAGGAAGAAGGCGTGTCGGAGCCCCCACAGACAGAGGGTGAGGATGATCAATCCTGGATTGACCCCAGGCAACGTCAGAAGGAGAAGCATGAGCAGCAAAAGAAGAGGTGTGGCAGGCCAAGAGATTGCTGAGTCACTGAGACACACCCCACAGGGGATAAAAGCTCTGCCAGTGGTAAGGAACTTGGCAGGCATTTGAACTGTAGCTGCCAAGTCTTTTATCCACAAAGAAAATTCAGGTCGGTTGTAAAATAAGTGACTGTTAGAAGCTCGCTCCTGCCCTCTTCTATGTGAGGTGGGGAGGGAGACAGAATAATCTCTCTCTCACTTTATCCTCTCTATTTCTATTTCTATTTCTATCTCTATCTCTCTATCGCTATCTCTATTCTCTCTATTTCCCTGTCCCTGTCCCTCTCCCTCTCCATCTCAATAACTATCTATCTCCCTGTATCTGTATCTATATATCGTCTATATCTTTATCATCTACTGAATATCTATATCATCTATACAAATCTGAGATATCTCTCTCTCTCTCTCTCTCTCTCTTTTTATCATCTAATCATTTCTTTATCACCTACTATATCCAGCCTGAAGTAAGCATTTTTAATTGATTAGATAAGAAAAATTGATTAATCCGATGAAGGATAAATATTACTTGCCGCCCCAATAATTTCAAGATGAAATCATATTCTGCACTGGTACCTGAATTTTCTTCCAGCTATTTCATCAGAATAAGCTCAGTTAGTTCTGGAGGATTGGCAGCATAGACCAATTAGTGGACATTTTGTTATTCCTTAATGTTCTATGTTTCCCATTAGGCTGTGATCAAAGATAAAATACTAATGGATATCAGTAGGATGGAAGATTGATTACCGACTGATTCAGCAGTTCAATCTGTGCTCTCTGCAATTTTAGCATGGATGGCATCTCGAGGGAATTAGGATGAGCTGAGCCTAGAAAGGGTGGGGGGGAAAATCAAACTGCTTTGAGAATGTAGATAAGCTCAGATTGCATTAAACGGGAACACGGGTTCCGTTGAGTAGTGCTGGCTTCCCATACGAAAACTCCGCTGCTTAAAAGTGCACCTTCAAATATTTATGAAAACTAAGGCATTTGCCTGCTTCTTTGGTAAAGTCTCTTCCACAATGTCACAAGAAACAAACAAGGACCAGACCTTCATTTACATGCCATTATTATTTTGCTAAAGGAAAGGTTCTTGCAGTGGAAACCTTCACAGCCTATTATACTTAAAAAAAACAAACGATAACAATTTAACATGATGTAGGATCCTTTTCTCTTTTCCAAAGAATATATAACTTCAAGAGAGATACAGAAAATTCCTAATATTTTGAACCTCTCTAGGTTTTACACTCTTTGCAAAAAATATAATAATAATAATCCTTCCTTCCTTCCTTCCTTCCTTCCTTCCTTCCTTCCTTCCTTCCTTCCTTCCTTCCCTCTCCTCCCCTCCCCTCCTTTCTCCTCTCCTCTTCCCTCTCCCTCTCATATCCATGGAGAAATAGAAAGATAATCCACCCTGACCATCACCATTATCTTCTTTTAATGACCCCATAATCCCTTGCAGGGTGGAATCTGGGCAACTGGATGGAGCTGAATGTTTACTGGCCGGATGCCCTTATCTGTCGCCAATGCAGAGGTTTTTTTTCAGCAGATATATTCTCATTGTGCCCGGTGAGAGAAATATCTGCCTCTACCTCAGATTGAATTTCAATTGACCAGGTATTCTTGATTGGAAATTACTTGTAATTGTAATTGTAATTAATTTATTTTTTTAAAAAAATGAACCCAAGAACTAAATTCATTTTGACCTCAGTGAGCAGACTCCTATGAAGGTAACAGTTCTGTAATAAAAGACAAAAAGAAGAGAGAATAATGAAGCTTGCCCCATTGTTATGATCAGTAGTGGGATTCAAGTGATTTAACAACCGGTTCTCTGCCCTAATGATTTCTTCCAACAATCAGTTTGCCAAACTGCTCAGAAAGTTAACAACCGGTTCTCTCAAGTGGTGAGAACTGGCTGAATCCCACCACTGCTTATGATCCTTGATGACTTAATAGCAACCTGACTCTGTGGTCTCTTCTCAAACTCCCAAAAGTTTTAACCAAAAACTGTCTACCATTGACCTCACCCCATTCCTAAGAGGACTATAAGGGGCGTGCATAAGTGCACAAAAGTTCCTACCGTTCCTGTCCTATTGTTTTTCTTTCATTATATGTGCTTGTATATAATGTTGTGACCAAAATAAATAAATAAATAAATAAAAACTTTTACACCCCTCGTCAAATACCAATACACAGGAATATTCCTACTTGCCTACTTTCTCTTCCTGCTGGTCTTATAGAAGACGCTCCGTAGACTTGATGGTTTTGAAGCCAGTTGACCATCTCGTCTGGCTGTGGCCTAGCGGCAGGTAAGCTGTCAAAACAATTTCATTTTTCTTTATACCTTTTGTAGAAGGAGAGGAGACAGATGAGACGAGATCAGTGAAATCAGTTTTAAATCAGAACATGGAAAATTGCAGGATTTTAGATACCCCTTGTGAGGTTAAATAGGTTAAATCATTCCATTAAGCAAGAAAAACAACAACAACATTTTTCTGCGTAGAAGATGTTATTTAGGTGATGCTTGGATCAGTAATTTTCCACCTTGAGAACAAAAACTGGAACTGTGTACATGGGATGAATGTTGAGGGTAGTGTATTATTGAGGTTGAAGTTGAAGAAGTCATTGACAGGTAAGACGTTGTAGCAGACAATTTTGTGTACTATGCTTAGATCAGACCGCAGGAGGCGCAGTTCCAGATTGTCCAAGCTCAAAGTTTCAAGCCTGGAGTCATAAGGGATTCTATTGTGAGCAGAGGAGTGGAGGACTCTTCTCGTGAAATACCTCTGGACCCGCTCAATCGTATTAATGTCTGATATACAGTGTGGATTCCAGGAACATGAGCTGTATTCAAGAATTGGTCTGGCAAAGGTTTTGCATGCCTTATTTATCAATACAATGTTACTGGAGAAGAAGCTTCACAAAATTAGGTTAACAACTCTTTTTTTTCCCCATTCCCCTCTCCTCTCCTCCCCTCCCCTCCCCTCCTTTCTCCTCTCCTCTTCCCTCTCCCTCTCATATCCATGGAGAAATAGAAAGATAATCCACCCTGACCATCACCATTATCTTCTTTTAATGACCCCATAATCCCTTGCAGGGTGGAATCTGGGCAACTGGATGGAGCTGAATGTTTACTGGCCGGATGCCCTTATCTGTCGCCAATGCAGAGGTTTTTTTTCAGCAGATATATTCTCATTGTGCCCGGTGAGAGAAATATCTGCCTCTACCTCAGATTGAATTTCAATTGACCAGGTATTCTTGATTGGAAATTACTTGTAATTGTAATTGTAATTAATTTATTTTTTTTAAAAAATGAACCCAAGAACTAAATTCATTTTGACCTCAGTGAGCAGACTCCTATGAAGGTAACAGTTCTGTAATAAAAGACAAAAAGAAGAGAGAATAATGAAGCTTGCCCCATTGTTATGATCAGTAGTGGGATTCAAGTGATTTAACAACCGGTTCTCTGCCCTAATGATTTCTTCCAACAATCAGTTTGCCAAACTGCTCAGAAAGTTAACAACCGGTTCTCTCGAAGTGGTGAGAACTGGCTGAATCCCACCACTGCTTATGATCCTTGATGACTTAATAGCAACCTGACTCTGTGGTCTCTTCTCAAACTCCCAAAAGTTTTAACCAAAAACTGTCTACCATTGACCTCACCCCATTCCTAAGAGGACTATAAGGGGCGTGCATAAGTGCACAAAAGTTCCTACCGTTCCTGTCCTATTGTTTTTCTTTCATTATATGTGCTTGTATATAATGTTGTGACCAAAATAAATAAATAAATAAATAAAAACTTTTACACCCCTCGTCAAATACCAATACACAGGAATATTCCTACTTGCCTACTTTCTCTTCCTGCTGGTCTTATAGAAGACGCTCCGTAGACTTGATGGTTTTGAAGCCAGTTGACCATCTCGTCTGGCTGTGGCCTAGCGGCAGGTAAGCTGTCAAAACAATTTCATTTTTCTTTATACCTTTTGTAGAAGGAGAGGAGACAGATGAGACGAGATCAGTGAAACCAGTTTTAAATCAGAACATGGAAAATTGCAGGATTTTAGAAACCCCTCATGAGGTTAAATAGGTTAAATCATTCCATTAAGCAAGAAAAACAACAACAACATTTTTCTGCGTAGAAGATGTTATTTAGGTGATGCTTGGATCAGTAATTGTCCACCTTGAGAACAAAAACTGGAACTGTGTACATGGGATGAATGTTGAGGGTAGTGTATTATTGAGGTTGAAGTTGAAGAAGTCATTGACAGGTAAGACGTTGTAGCAGACAATTTTGTGTACTATGCTTAGATCAGACCGCAGGAGGCGCAGTTCCAGATTGTCCAAGCTCAAAGTTTCAAGCCTGGAGTCATAAGGGATTCTATTGTGAGCAGAGGAGTGGAGGACTCTTCTCGTGAAATACCTCTGGACCCGCTCAATCGTATTAATGTCTGATATACAGTGTGGATTCCAGGAACATGAGCTGTATTCAAGAATTGGTCTGGCAAAGGTTTTGCATGCCTTATTTATCAATACAATGTTACTGGAGAAGAAGCTTCACAAAATTAGGTTAACAACTCTTTTTTTTCCCCATTCCCCTCTCCTCTCCTCCCCTCCCCTCCCCTCCCCACCCTTCTCATCTCCTTTCCTTTCCTTTCCTCTCCTCTCCTCTCCTCTCTGTTTGGTTTCTCTTTTGAGCCATTAAATATAACAGCAATTAATTTAGTCTTCACCATGAAAGTAATGCTACGCTTGCATTTATCTACATTAAAAGTTTGTTTTAATTAGCATTGAACCTATATTCCCTTTTATAATGCTCAAATATGATTCTCCTTCCTTTAGAGGATTTGATTTTTTATTATTATTTTTATTTTTTGGCCCTCTCAACAAAATATTTCTAATAACATGTTCAGAAGAAAATAAGCATTTTCTGCCACATTCTGGCTCCTGTTTTCAGTTTTCACTTGAGTTAATAGAAAATGATTAACTGTAAAACAATACTTTCACTTTGAAAGCTTTTGTTACGACGTCTTTAGGAATTGAAGCATCGTTTAACCGTACCATTTTATTTGCAGGTTGGGATCCATTTACTGAAGCTGAAATCTAATGGTAAGGAAAAAAAAATATTTGTTTAGTTTATGGAACCATTCCAGGAGAGTGACTTGTCTCAGGCCACATACCTGGAGGGAATATTGTAAAAGGTAGTTCAGTATTTAAAATAATTAATTGTTTAATGCTTGTAAGAGAGGAAAATGAACCTCAGATCAACTTTCTGTTACTGCCAAAAATAAAAGACATTTGAATATAAGTATTTATTTATTTATTTATTTATTATTCATATTTATATACCGCCCTATCTCCCAAAGGACTCAGGGCGGTTCACAGGCACATAAAACATTTATATACAAAATTAAGATAATCATTAAAAAACTTATTCTAATGCCTAATTATTAAAAATATAAATATAAGTATTAAAACCAATTTAAAACCCCTATAAATTTAAAATCTAAGCCAGTCCTGCACAGATGAATAAATGTGTCTTGAGCTCGCGACGGAAGGTGACGGCACCCTGAGGAGTCCCTCTCTGTGAGAGCGCACGGGTCGGTGAGAGGTATTCGGTAGCAGTAGGCGGTCCCGTAAATAACCCGGCCCTATGCCATGGAGCGCTTTGAAGGTGGTTACCAAAACCTTGAAGCGCACCCAGAAGGCCACAGGTAGCCAGTGCAGTCTGCGCAGGATTGGTGTCATACGGGAGCCACGAGGGGCTCCCTCTATAACCTGCGCAGCCGCATTCTGAACTAACTGCAGCCTCCGGATGCCCTTCAAGGGGAGCCCCATGTAGAGAGCATTGCAGTAATCCAGGCGAGACGTCACGAGGGCGTGAGTGACCGTGCATAGGGCATCCCGGTCTAGAAAGGGGCGCAACTGGCGCACCAGGCGGACCTGGTAGAAAGCTCTCCTGGAGACGGCCGTCAGATGATCTTCAAAAGACAGCCGTTCATCCAGGAGGACGCCCAAGTTGCGCACCCCTTCCATCGAGGCCAATGACTCGCCCCCAAAAGTCAGCCGAGGACTCAGCTGACTGTACCGGGATGCCGGCATCCACAGCCACTCTGTCTTGGTGTGAGGCTTTGATCTTCTTCTTCTTCGATCAACAAGTGGCTGGCCTCACACGTTATATCCAGGATGCTGAGAGTAAGTGGTCATTTCTCAGAGTAGGAAATTAAGTTGGTTAGTTCTGCAACTAAAATAGCCACCGTATATTAAAATGGAGGGATACCTTTTGGAAGAAGAGATAGAATTGAAGTTATTGTGGTTCTTCGTGCAGGCATCCAGATGTTCAGAATGGGATTTGGCATTTTTGTCCACCTAACAAGTCCTTCCCAAGGACCTGGGATAGGCCGATGTAGATGTGTTAAAAATATCATCAATGCCTTTGCCAATGTCAATGACTCCTCCTCCTCCTCCTCCTCCTCCTTCCCCTTCTTCCTCCTCTTCTTCCTCCCATTCTCCATCCCCTTCTCCTTCTCCCTCCCCATCCTCCTCTTCTTCTTCTCATCCTCATCCTTCTTCTCCAACTCCTACTCCTACCATTCCTTCCTTCCTTCCTTCCTTCCTTCCTTCCTTCCTTCCTTCCTTCCTTCCTTCCTTCTTTCTTTCTTTCTTTTTTCTTTCTTTCCTTTCTTTTTTCTTTCTTCTTTCATCTTTCTTCCACAAGCTAAAACGGAAGAAGAATAAAAGGGGTGGCAATTGGATATTTTGTTTCTGATTCCTCAGTAATATTTAAAGATGTCCCAGGAAAGGAAATACGTTTTCTTTTGTTCTTCTTAATTATTGTTGGTTTTTTTATTACTTTTCATGGGTTTTTATAGTATTTGTGTTTTGGTGCATTCATTTCTCCATGTATAAATACACATTCCTGAATGTATATATATTTCTATATGCACGTGTATTCATAAGTGTTTGTATAGCTGAATGTAAATTATATTCCTAAATGTGAGAAAAATGATCCTTCATAAAACAGGATTTTCCTATCTAATTGATTTCTCTTAAGTAATCCCCTAAATGAGAGATCTAAGCTATCTGAACAATAATTTTTTTGCTTAGCTTGAACTTTTAATCCTGCATTCAAGTAATGCTGAGTTTTTTAAGCTTAAGCTAACCCGTGCTTTACCAGTGGCAATTCCATGCTCAGTTTTATGGAAGCACATCACAGTTCAGATAGTTTCTACTAGATTTGTAGGTATGGAATTGCACTGAAAAGATACATTTGGCAGGTAAATTAGCATTCTTCTCTACAATATTGTGAAGACCTTTGCAACTTGACCTTCTATCTGTATCGCAGCAATTATGGTTAACAGGCAATCTCTTTGGGTCAGAAACTATGAAGAAGCTCATGACTTTTTAAACTAATGGATCTATAATGACCCAATGATAAACTGACCAAGAGTCTAGCATTAACTGAGACATAGAAGACGCAGTTACTAGATGCCAGCAGAGCTGGTGGGAGACTCAGACAATGAGGAGCTTGGGTTGGTGGGGGAACTTGGACCAGTTCTGGAGTCTGGGGAAGGCTCTGATGGATGCTCTGCATCGGACGCAGATATAGAGCCAGGGCTATCCGACATTTCCCAGCCACTGGAGAGGCAGCTGCCTTGAAGGCTGAGATAACTGGGGAGGAAGAACAGCTGGGGCCTGTTCCTGATGCACAACAACAGAGCTTAGGAGAGGAGAACAACTGAGGACAAGGAACCGACTTGGGAAGCAAGGCACACGTGGACACTGAATGGCCCCTCCCTAGCTGGGGAATAAATAGAAGGAAAGGGGAGTGGTGGTCGTAGGAGACAACCATTCGGATTTCTGAGGATTTGGCTCATTGTGTTTCCTGCCACAGAGACTGCTTGACAGAACTTAATTTACAGCCTTGCGGCTAGAAGCTCCAGGCCTGGCAATTACCTCAAGGAACTGATAAGGTCTGTTACTGCAGTTAACCTCTTGAAGGACAATTACCTGTACTTTTCGATGTGTGAATGCCAGTAATTCACAGGAGGTAAATAAAAAGGGGTCTTTCATGACAAGGAGTATGTTTCTTGTTTCTGCTAAGGCTGGGTCAGAACAGTTACTCTCTCTATTCTACTCTCATTTCCACATCTAAATATAATGATCAGAATTCAAGAAATGCCATGGTATAATATCAATCACACACATATGCACATATTTCATACATGGTCTCTTAGGACCTTAAACATGTCATCCTAGGTAAGCTGATCCAGTGTTGTATGGTCCATCTTTGTGTTGTGATCAAGGCACAAGTAGTGATTACTAAACACAATTCAGTCCTCAACAAACTTATTTTAGTAAAACATCTGAGAATTAATTCATTCTCAGCTTCGTTCAAAACAAAATTCTTAATAACCAGTCCACCGACCTTATCACCAACCTCTGATGTCTTTGGCAACCTGCCAAAGGCTTTTTTTGGCAAAAAAACCCACAAAGTTCAAGAGATGCTGACAAGAAGCACGGAAATCAACATTGCTTTTCTACAAAGAACCCAACAGCTCGTTGCTGCTCTTTTAAGCCTTATGGGAGTGGCCAATCATCTTCTGGCCTTAGTCCCGAGTTGTCCTTTTTGCTTCAGTTTTTCTTGCCTTCTGTCAGTTCTTCGCATGCGTGCACTAGGAACAGGCTCCTTCTGTTCCTCTGCCTCTCTGCTGTCTGCCTCTGGAGGCTCCAGAGTCCATGCATCGCTCCCAGATGGCTTTGACCCCATCTCTGCCTCTGATGTAGAGCCCTCATCCGGGCCTTCCCCTGACTCCGGGACTGGCCCATGGTCCTCCCCAGCCTCCTCACTCTCTGACTCTGCTGCCAGGTCCACAGGCTGCTGGCGGACCACAACACTTTGGTTGTGATTCAGACTTAAGAAACTAGTCCCTGCTTACAATATATAGTACCTCTCAAAGCTTTTTTCTCACCGCTGAGCTGAAATGCTAGCCGCCCAACTTTGAACTGTCAGAAACGGTACAGCAGCATCAAATTTGCTGACCCCGTTGCCGAACTCTCTCCGGCCTTGATTTCCTCTGTTTTAAGTCACCGCAGTCACCTGATTGCCATCCAAGGACAGGGTAAGGTTAATAAGGAAGAAAAATGCTGTTTTATCGGTGATGCAACGAAGGCCAAGAAAAGCAAATCTCACTCATGAGCTTAAGCTTAATATCATGGAGACATGACTCAAAATAATAAAGAAAGATGATCCCAGGTATGCTTAGGTTACAGTTAGATTCTGTTTCAGACAAATAATATTTTGGCATATATATATTTTTAAAAAATAACCTTTGCATGATGTAGCTATCAGAAGACTGTAGCTTCTGCAACAGGCCTTATTCAAATATGTGTCATGTCCCTTGGGGTGCAAATGATCGAAACTGTTGGTACACACTTCCTGCCCAATGGGCTATTGTGGTCTGCCAGCAGCCTGCGGAGCTGGCAATGGAGTCAGATAGCAATGAGGCTGAGGAAGAGCATGGGCCAATCTTGGAGGCTGGGCAAGGCCTGGATGAGGGCTCTGCGTTGGAGGCAGAGGTGGGACCAAGGCCATTGGGAGTGATGTGCAGACTCCGGAGCCTCCAGAGGCTGACAATAGTGAGACAATAGTGAGGCAGAGGAACAGGAGGAGCCTGTTCCTAATGCATGCATGAGAAGAGCTGCAAGAAGGCAAGAGAAGCTAAAGCAGAGAGGACATCTCGGGAGCAGGGCCAAGAGATGATTGGCCCCTCCCATAAGGCTTAAAAGACCAGCGACGGCATTTGGATTCTTTACCGGAAAACAACGTCGATAGCTTTGTCTTGTTGCCTTGGTTTCGTATTGGTGTCTTCTGAACTTTTGCCAAGAAAGGCCTTTGGCAGTTTGCCTAATTGGACCAAGGTTGGTTATAGGACTGAGGAATTGTGTTATGAGGAATTTGCTTTAATTTAGTTTAGATTATGCTGAGAATGAGTTAATTCTTAGCTGTGCTAATAAAGTTGGTTTGTTTTTACACTGACTCAGTTTCCTACTACCTACTTGGGCCTAGGTCACAACATGGGCTCTGAACAGGACCTAGTAACTAGTCACCTAGGGGACCTTGCAGGTCTTCTACCAGGGGTGAAATCCAGCAGGTTTTCACAGGTTCTGGAGAACTAGTAGCAGAAAGTTTGAGCAGTTTGGAGAACCGGCAAACACTACCTCTGGCTGGCCCCAGAGTGGGGTGGGAATAGTGATTTTGCAATATCCTTCCCCTGGGAGTGGGGAGGAGATGGAGATTTTGCAGTATCCTTCCCCTGCCATGCCCACCAAGCCACGCCCACCAAGCCACACCACGTCCACCCAGCCACACCCACAGAACCAGTAGTAAAAAATAATGGATTTCACCACTGTCTTCTACTCCAACCCTCTACTCAAGCAGGAAACCCTAAACCAATTCAGACAAATTGTTATTGTTACGTGAACTGTTGTACGTCGAGGACTACCTGTCTCCAAAAAGTTTAGATCAAATTGGTGGACGATGAATTTAGCATGAATTCCTAATTGAGTCTGTCATTTGCACCTCTATAACTGTCTGGTTCAGTTCTGCAACCCAACAAGAAAAACACAGACTTCAGAGGATAATTAGAACTGCAGAAAAAATAATTGCTACCAACCTGCCTTCCATTGAGGATCTGTACACTGCACAAATCAAGAAGAGGGCTGTGAAAATATTTACAGACCCCTCACATCCTGGACATAAACTGTTTCAACTCCTACCCTCAAAACGACGCTATAGAGCACTGCACAACAGAACAACTAGACACAAGAACAGTTTTTTCCCAAAGGCCATCATTCTGCTAAAAAAATAATTCCCTCAACACTGTCAAACTATTTACTAAATCTGCACTACTATTAATCTTCTCATAGTTCCCATCACCAATCTCTTTCCACTTATGACTGTATGACTGTAACTTTGTTGCTGGCAATCCTTACGATTTATATTGATATACTGACCATCAATTGTGTTGTAAATGTTGTACCTTGATGAAGGTATCTTTTCTTTTATGTACACTGAGAGCCTATGCACCAAAGACAAATTCCTTGTGTGTCCAATCACACTTGGCCAATAAAAAATTCTATTCTATTCTATTCTAATTCCCCTCGGGTACCTTTCCATCGGCAACCGTACGAAGGTGATCTCGATATGGAAATTGCAAAATTGTTTCTCTCCCTTACAAAATCAAAATAGGTAAACATCTAAGGTGCCTTTAAAGGTGAGTTGCCAATGTCAGATAATTATTTCTCTCTTTTTTTTTTCTTTTTTAAGTAGCTGTGACTGGGGCTGAAATATTTAGATCTCTCTCTCTCTCTTTCTCTCTCTCTTTCCCTCCCTCCCTCTCCCTCCCTCTCTCTTTTGAACTAGGGCGGGGAAGAACAGCTCAAAGAAAAGTGACGATCAAGGTCACCATTCTCTTTGACAGCAAAACAGCGATAATGATATGGGCTATTGGAAACTTCAAACGTTTTATCAAGCAGGGAAAATGGAATTACTGAAGAACAAGTACATCATTACCCACAGCAAATATCAAGAGGCTTGCTTGGAAATTGCTGGACGGACATATTTTGAACAACAAATACTTCACTCTTACAGCCCAGTAGACATGTATGAAAGGTGAGATCAATCATACAGAGCCAAGTGCAACTATTACCTTCAAAAGCCGCTATCATTTCCCACCCCCCACCCCGTAAACACAACCTTTTCACATGTTCATATTTACTAATCAAGCAAATACTAGGCCCAACTCCTCTAAAGTGATATTATTAGTATACTCCAGAGGCAGAATTGTCAAGGCTAACATAGCAATGTATAAAACATATGGTGTCGCACGGAAGGTAAATTGCAAATAGAAATACTAATGAGAAAGTAGAGAGACACTACTCAATGACCAGCATCCTATTTAGATAGAAGCCGAGGAAAATTGAACACTTATCAAGAAACTAATGAATTGGAATTCATTTTGTCTGCCAGCGGGACACATCTTTAAATTGGAGATTGACTGATCCAAGGTTGAAAGCTGTCGCTGCCTCCCTCGGCTGAAACTGTGTGAGCCCCAGTAAAAAAAAAAAAACATAGACTATTTATCGGAAAGATGGTCATTTTTCTACCCGAATAACCTCTTGTAACTGGTTCAGCATGAACATCGTAAGAGGGATGAAGCTGGTCCCGAAAATGGACTGTTAACTCATCTGGGACTCTGCAGGTGGCACAATCCGGTTCATCTGAGGTAGGTATAGAACAGGGGTCAGCAACCTGCAGCTCTGGAGCCGCATGTGGCTCTGGAGCCGCATGTGGCTCTTTTTTCACCCCTCTGCTGCGGCTCCCTGTCACTCAAAATATGTGTCACAACCACCAATGTGCGACACCCATTGGCATGCGATTTATTGAGCTTTTCAACCCCTGATAGGCCAACCATGGATAAATCCAAGAAAAGAAAAGTTTCATAAGAAAACAGAACATTTAATACAACTGCATATGCTAGTTTTGTGGCCGCTCAAAAAATAGTCAGGCACGGGAAGGGTTTTGTGGCTCCCGGTGTTTTCTTTTCTGTGGGAAACGGGTCCAAATGGCTCTTTGAGTGTTTAAGGTTGCAAACATCTAGTACAGAACTTGGATTTGATGGGAAATTTGTAGACAACCGCTGCCAAATAACAGAGCTGTAAACTAGATTGGGAAACCTCTCCAGTTTTTAAGCTCCATGAGAGATAATTTGTCTCATTAAGGTGAGCCAAAGGAAATCCTCTTCCCATTATGGCATCGAAATGCTATAGGGTTTCATGCTTGAGCTGGAGGTTCGTTTATTTATTTATTTATTTATTTATTTATTTATTTATTTATTTATTTATTTATTTATAATTTAATTTCTATACCGCCCTTCTCCCGAAGGACTCAGGGTGGTTTACAGCCATATTAAAACACAGAAGATAAATAACAAATTTAAAAAGAATTAAAAACAAACATTTAGTAGGCCAAATTAACTAAAACGGTCGTAGACCGACATAAAACCCCTTTAAAATTACAATTAAAATACACTTAGGCTAGTCCCGCATGATGAAATAATAAAGTCTTCAGTTCACGTTTGAAGGTCCGGAGGTCAGGGAGTTGGCGTAACCCTGGAGGCAGCTCATTCCAAAGGGCGGTTCCTGCCACAGAGAAGGCTCTCCCCCTGGGGGCCGCCAACCGACATTGTTTGGTCGACGGCATCCTGAGCAGGCTCACTCTGTGGGAGCACACAAGTCATTGGGAGGCTATCGGTGGCAGAAGGTGGTCTCGTAGATAACCCGGTCCTAAGCCATGGAGCGCTTTAAAGGTGGTCACTAACACCTTGAATTGCACCTGGAAGGCTACCGGCAGCCAGTGCAGGCCACGCAGGATAAGTGTTATATGGGAGCAACGCGGTGCTCCCTCTATCACCCACGCAGCCACATTCTGAACTAGCTGGAGCCTCCTGGTGCTTTTCAAGGGGAGCCCCATGTAGAGAGCATTGCAATAGTCCAGGCGGGAAGTAACGAGGGCGTGAGTGACCGTGCGTAAGGAGTCCTGGTCAAGGAAGGGGCACAACTGGCGACGGCCATAAAATGCTCCCCTGGCAACGGCCATCAAATGTTCTTCTAGGGACAGCCGATCATCCAGGAGAACGTTGGACTAGAAGACCTCCAAGGTCCCTTCTAATTTTGTTATTCTGTGATGTCTCTCTTGGATGACACCTCTGACTCTTCCACGGAGGCTGTCTCGAAGGAGGATGAGTTCATTCCTGGCACATTCCTGGCAGGGTTAATTAATGACTCTGAAATACCGTCCAAAAGATATTTATGGAAGGCTTCATCTGAGGACTGTTTGTAGGTCAATAAAGAGGAGGAGCTGCCTTCTGTGGTGGATCCAAGAGCACGCAGGGCAGAGAAAAGACAAGAGCAAAGGAGATCTGCCAGATTATTCCAGGAGAAGTCGCTGCCCATCTTGATGGGCTGCACTGGAAAGCTATCTATCACAGCAGGCAGAGGGAGGCATTGCTGGGAACAACCTGTTTGGTTTATGGCTTTGTATTTTTCGTGCTTCCTGTTTGACTTGCTGCCTTGGAGACTCTGAACTTCTCTTGCCAAGTGAGCTCTTGTGGATATACTTTTGCCTGGTGGCTTTAAATTTGTTTGGTGGACTTGCTTATTATTTGGTGGACTTTCTGGCCATTGCCTTGTGGACTAACCTTGATCTGCTTGTGGATGGCTTTATTCGGGACAGTTCTCAGGCTGGATGAAGGGAACAGCTGGGGAACATTAATACACTCTCTAAAACCCACTTACATGGGTGTGTGAGTGAGCAGGGCACAGAGGTGGCATTCAGCTGGTTTGTACCGGTTTGTGTGAACTGGTAGTGGAGATCGGCTCTATGCCGCCCTATTTAGGCACATTTTCAAGGCTGGGCACATGCATGGAAGGCCTGTGCGCGATCAAAGCACATCCATGGCATGCACACATACGGCGAACCAGTGGTAAGAATATTGGAAACCCACCATTGGTTGGGCAGCACATCACTCTGCTAAACAAATAATTGTCGTGTCCCACTCCTCCGCTGACGGCTGGGTCCGGGAAATCCGAATCAGGCGTGCCTCTGCAGCTCTGCCCAAAGTCCTAGCAAAGTCCTCAGAGCAGGCAGGAGACCAGTAAGTGACTTCAGCAAGATAAGTTTGACTTTTGCCTGACTCAGAGACTGCCAGAAAGTAGATCCTTTATATAGGCCATGGGGTGTGGCTCCATGACTCAGCACTCATTAAGGCCTGCCCCTCCCTTCCCTCTGTAGCCTCCGCCTCTCCAATCTTCTGATGCGAGGGTCACACCAATCAGCTGTTGGTAATAAACCCTCCTCAGGCTCACCTGCTGTGGAGGAGGGGGAGGGGTCTAGCTGCTCCGTTTGCCTGGGCATGGAGTCAGGGCTGGGGCAGGGAGATGCTCCTTCTTCTGCAGTTTGTGTGGGCATGGAGTCAGGACTGGGACCGGGAGGCATACATTCCTCAGTGTGCGGGAGCAGGTAAGAAGGCCCCGGCTGCTCTGAGGGCGGGCAAGACACAACAATAATTCCCTCAACACTGTCAAACTATTTACTAAATCTGCACTACTATTAATCTTCTCATCGTTCCCATCACCCATCTCTTTCCACTTATGACTGTATGGCTGTAACTTTGTTGCTGGCAATCCTTATGATTTATATTGATATATTGACCATCATTTGTGTTGTAAATGTTGTACCTTGATGAAGGTATTTTTTCTTTTATGTACACTGCATATGCACTAAGACAAATTCCTTGTGTGTCCAATCACACTTGGCCAATAAAAATTCTATTCTATTCTATTCTATTCTATTCTATTCTATTCTATTCTATTCTATTCTATTCTATTCTATTCTATTCTATTCTATTCTATTCTATTCTACTGGGATTTCCATATAATCATAGTTGATTGGCTGGAACTCAGACTTCCTTCCTTCCTCTATTTATCTCCTTCCTTCTATCCATGTCCTTCCTTCCTTCCTTCCTTCCTTCCTTCCTTCCTTCCTTCCTTCCTTCCTTCCTTCCTTCCTTCCTTCCTTCCTTCCTATCTATCTCTATTCATCTCCTGTTGTGCCTTGATGAAGGTATATTTTCTTTTATGTACACTGAGAGCATATGCACCAAGACAAATTCCTTGTGTGTCCAATCACACTTGGCCAATAAAAATTCTATTCTATTCTATTCTATTCTATTCTATTCTATTCTATTCTATTCTATTCTATTCTATTCTACTGGGATTTCCATATAATCATAGTTGATTGGCTGGAACTCAGACTTCCTTCCTTCCTCTATTCATCTCCTTC
The DNA here is from genome assembly GCF_028640845.1 of Ahaetulla prasina. NCBI lineage: Eukaryota > Metazoa > Chordata > Lepidosauria > Squamata > Colubridae > Ahaetulla > Ahaetulla prasina. The sequence goes on along the minus strand of NC_080546.1, from coordinate 85,354,726 downwards.
TTTCTATCCATGTCCTTCCTTCCTTCCTTCCTTCCTTCCTTCCTTCCTTCCTTCCTTCCTTCCTTCCTTCCTTCCTTCCTTCCTTCCTTCCTTCCTTCCTGTCTATCTCTATTCATCTCCTGTTGTGCCTTGATGAAGGTATCTTTTCTTTTATGTACACTGAGAGCATATGCACCAAGACAAATTCCTTGTGTGTCCAATCACATTTGGCCAATAAAAATTCTATTCTATTCTATTCTATTCTATTCTGTTCTGTTCTGTTCTATTCTATTCTATTCTATTCTATTCTGTTCTGTTCTGTTAAATTGCAGTATTACAAGATATTGGTAGGAATGAAAACTTTACATCAGCAAAGGGGGGAAAAATGAGAAATGGCGGTAAGCCTCTGACAGAACAAGAACTTTGTTTCTTTCCCCTTTACCTTTTTAAGCATGAAAAGAAATTATTCTTTAACATTACAGACCAATAATGGAAATATTATTATCGTGCCCAGGATTATGCTAGTTCTGAGCGGTTTAGAAACTCGAGACAATGAATTCAACTAAAAATCACTTCTGAATGAGCCTTTTAGTGTGCCAATTTCTCTGACATACTATCAAGAGTTACTAAGGGATCTTTACTCTGAATGTTCACACTATTCTGTTGTGGCTCCAGCCCCTGAACCTGGCCCCATGCCCGAAAGTGCCTTGGAGCTGGGCCTGCTGCCAGAAAGTGACTTGGATAGTGAGGGGGAAGGGCCGTCAGGACTTACCTCAGAAGCACCGGCCTCCCTGGCTCAGCTCCAGGAGCCAGAAACAGGCCAGGTGGAAGAGATAATGAGGCCTCTGTCCCCTGACTCTCCCCCCCCCACAAGGCCATGCCTGCAGACCCAGCTGACAGCAATCAGGCTTGGTTGAACCCTAGGTTTCGTAGGCAGGAGAGGCGGGAACAACAGAAGCAGGGGTGGGGCAGGCCTAGGAAGTGCTGAGTCATGGAGCCACACCCCACAGGATATAAAAGGCAGCAAGAGCTGCTGTGTCTCTTTGTAACAGGCAAATCCACTGATTGACTAGAGCTGAAGTTTGTGACTCACCAGCATCTTGGCAGCTAACGAGGGCTCTTGGCAGACGCTGGCTGTTTTGTCGCCAGAGCTGATAAGAACTGGCTAATTAGCCATCGTTCGGACAGAGGCGAGGAGGACAGAACATTTCCTTTCCTTTCCTGCCCCCCTTAATCTCCCCCTCCAACCATAAATAAATGCTAATATCTAAAATCTTCCATCGAGATAGCTTTGGAACTAGGAAGCAATCCAATTAGATCTATATGGATTTTTATTTTGCTTTTTTTTTTGTTGTCATTTTTGAACCATCCCTCTTCAGGGAGGGACTGTGAGCAATGTACAATGAAATCTTCGTCTATAAAAATGGTACATAAAAATTAAAAATTTAGAAGGAGGCCAGGATGATTAAACATATTCAAATTGGTTAAAAAGGTGAAGAGGCATCAGCCAATGTTACAACCCCCATGTTCCTCTGGGCCCCCCACAAGAAATTGGAGAGGCATATTTTTACATTTTTTTTCTCAAGGCCAAGATGGTGGGAGCCCAGTTGTTCTCTTTGCAGGTATTTCTATTTTGTTGTCTTCTCTGGTTCTTTCTCTTCTCTTCTGCTGTACTGCTATCCAGACTTTTGTCTTTCTTATTGACAGTTATTAAGTCTGGGGTGTTATGGGGAAGGAGCTTGTCTGTTTCAACTATAATGCCCCCGAGGACTTTAATTTCTCCCTTTTCTATTATTCTTGTCTATTTTATGGTCCCACCAATTAGGGGTGGGTTCTACTTAACTGTTCCCTTCTCCTGGCAGTTCCGCACATGTGCACATTGGGAACAGGCTCCAGCTGTTCTTCAGCCCCACTTATCTCCAACTCCGAAGGCAGCTGATAACTGTTGGATGGCCCTGGTGGGCCACAACAAGAAGCTTCTTGGATGAGAAGTGAAGCAACTTCAAGGGGGAAAAAAAACCCAAAGAAAGTCCAGTTGCCTCTCAAAAAGCATCTTTGGGAGTAAAGGCACAGGTGGATGGTGATGGCCCCTCCCATAGGGAATAAAGAGGAGTGAAAGGGGAGTGGAGTTTGCAGGAAACAATTGGTTTATTTCATTAGCATGAAGATCTGTCCGTGACTCTCAGAGACTCCTTACCAAGTCTTTTCTTGTACAGCATTGCGTTTGGAAGATATCGGCCTGGCAGCTCTCCAAGCCTGATAAAGGTCTGTGGTTGTAAATTTACCGTTGAAAGACTGTTTGCCGGGACTTTGCTGGATGTGAACGAGAGGAATACATGAGCTTAATAAAAAGGGGTTTTGTCAGGACAAGGATTCTGCTGTGTTCTTTTCTGACACCTGGGTCAGAACACTTCTTCAGTTCCGACTGAATGTGTTGTGCCTCATCCTCCCTCCTCTCTTCAGCCGGGCCCCTCCCGTCTCCTCCCGGGCCTGCTATCAGACTCCGAGTCTGATAATGAAGATGAACGGCCTGTCATGCCTCCAGCCCCCGGCCCTGGCCCCATGCCCGGACAGGATGTCAGGAATGAACAAACAAACCTCACTCATACGGCGTGTGTTCCGTTGGCTCAGCCATCAGAGGAAGTCAGCCACGGATTGGAATTACTCGGGCCTACTCCTTCTGACTCCTCCCTTTCTCAAACAGCAGAAGACAATTCAAAGTGGGAAGATCCTCGCTTCTGGAGATCTGAGAGGCGACGCCAGCAGAAGGAAGGGAGGGGCAGGCCTGGATAAATGCTGAGTCATGGAGCCACACCCCACAGCCTATATAAAGGACCTGCTTTTGGCATTCCAACCTTGAGTCAAGTAAAGTCTCATCTAGTTTGCTGAAGTCACAACTTGGACTCCTGCCTGCCCTGAGAAACCTCGGAGGAATTTGGCAAAACTGCAGAGGCTTCGTGGCCACGCCTGATATGGACTTCCCAGACCCAGTCGTCGGAGGGTGAGTGGTACATGACAGAATGGTGGAGAATATTCCTTGCAGCCATCTGGTCGTTACTGAAGGAAAACCAAAGACAGTCCCATTGCCTCTTGAAAAAGCGCCACGATCCGGATGATGGAGAATCTTCATAGGGTATAAAAACAGTTATTTCTCCTTCTCACTGGACTCACTGGAGAAGAGCTAATGCTGGGAAAGATTGAGGGCAAAAGAAGAAGGGGACGACAGAGAACGAGGTGGCTGGATGGAGTCACTGAAGCAGTAGGCATGAGTTTAAATGGACTCCAGAGGATGGTAGAGGACAGGAAGGCCTGGAGGAATGTTGTCCATGGGTCGCGATGGGTCGGACACAACTTCGCAACTAATAACAACAACAACATTTCTCCTTCTTAGAGGAAATTTTTTATACTTCCTTGGTAGACATTTTAGTGAAGATGTAAGATGGATCTCCTCTTGGGACAAACTATAACATAGAGATTTTACAATATCTGATACACTGCATTCTCGGAAAGCAGACTGTCAATTTTTAATCAGGCAGGACTAGCATGAGTTGGTTGGTTGATTAATTTACTTAATGTCTGACCAAATGAATCCCAGCAGTTCTGCACAACCATAACTTATCCCAATAACTCATCAGTTTGATGCTGTTAGGCCTTTTCTCTTCCTACATTTAAACTGTTACAGTTTTTTTCCCCCCCAATCAATGAATTTAGAGCAGAGGTGTCAAACTTGATTTCATTCAGGCTGCATCAAGGTTGTATTTATGTCAGGGTTCCAGTGGATGCACCAATTAAATCGTGAGCCTCGAGCCAAGCTTCAAAAGAAATCCAGTTATTTATTAAGAGCTCCATGCTGGCACGTACCCAAATGAAGCCAACTCTGACCCCACATAATTTATGGCCCTAATCATGACCCTGTTTCCCCCCTCCCCCCAGGGTGTGTCATCAATCACATTCACCAATGGAGCAATTTTGCGGGTTGTAGAGATAGAATAGAATAGAATAGAATAGAATAGAATAGAATAGAATAGAATAGAATAGAATAGAATAGAATAGAATTTTTTATTGGCCAAGTGTGATTGGACACACAAGGAATTTGTCTTGGTGCATATGCTCATTCTCCTCTGATCATTCCCCTCTGACCAATCATTCCCCTCTGACCGCTGTGAGTAACCCTGGGAGACAGCCTTGAGAAAGATATGTCTGGAATGTGCTCCCATCTTTGGCTGCCGTGTTGCTTCATCGGTTTCCCATCCCCCTTGCCTATGGCAAGTAGAGAGCAAGCCAGGGATGCTTTGCGAGTTGACAGTTTGACCTTGGGGGGTTGGGTGGACATGGCCAGGATGGGTGTGGCCATCTCGACATCACTCATGTTGGGGGTGCCTGTGGTGGCCCTAGTGCTTTGCCAGCGAAAACAGGCTCCCAAGCTCCGTTTCTGCTGCAATGGCCTCCTTCAACCCTCTGCCAGCAGAAACAGAACTCAGGAGGCAGCACGAAATCCTCCCAAGCTCCATTTTTCTCTGGCAGAGACACTGCGGGCCAGTCCTCCACTGTTTCCAGGACTGCCCCGAGAAATAACCATCCTGCGGACAGAATCTGACCCCTGGGCCTTGAGCTTGACACCCCTGATGTACAATGTTCTTCAAAGAAACAGCATCTTGAAGATGTGGTATAAAAAGAAGAGAATGCTTCAAACCTTTTTGGCATCAAAGACTGTTAGGAGATCAAGAAGCTCACAGAGTAAAACATAATAATACGTTTACATTCTTTATGTTTGACTTCCATGTTTATGTAAGGGACACTTCAGACTGATGCCGAAGAAAATTTCAGGTAGCAGAATTGGAAAAGAGAATGGGCAACCTAGCAAAAAGATTTTATTAGAGCTGAGATCAATTGCTGAGATCAATTAAAAAATCAGAGGCGGATTCCCCCCAAAAGGATACAATTTTATTTAGTTTATTTAGTAAACTAAATAAAAGAATCAATGGATCTTATCAGAATAACAGAATATCAGAGTTAGAAGGGACCTTGGAGGTCTTCTAGTCCAACCCCCTGTTCAAATAGGAGAGACCCTATCACATTTTGGACAAATGGCTGTCCAATCTTTTATTAAAGTTTCCAAGGTTGGAGCACCCAAACTTTTTGAAGGGAAACTATTCCACAGGTTGACTGTTCTTACTGTCAGGAAATTTCTCCTTAGTTCTAGGCTGGAAGGCAATTTTCTTTTTGCTTCTTAACTACCACATATTTACCTGGGGAAATTGGGAGGGGGTTGTTGTTGGAGCGGTAGAAAGTTAGTCATAACAATATTCCGTATTTATTTATTTATTTTATTTATTTATTTATTTATTTATTTTGTCACAACATCATATAAAAAGATTATATAGTATATAAACATATATATGAGTAAATATTAGGAGGTATAAGCATCTATATATATATAGGAAGAAGAAAAGAAAAACAATAGGACAGGAACGGTAGGCACGTTTGTGCGCTTATGCACGCCCCTTATGGTCCTCTTAGGAATGGGGTGAGGTCAATAGTAGAAAGTTTTTGGTTAAAGCTTTTAGGATTATGGGAAGAGACCACAGAGTCAGGTAAAGTATTCCAAGCACTGATGATTCTGTTACAGAAGTCATATTTTCTGCAATCTAGATTAAAGCGGTTAACATTAAGTTTAAATCTGTTGGCTGTTCTTGTATTATTGCAATTAAAGCTGAAGTAGTCTTTAACAGGAAGGACATTACAATAGATGATTCTATGAGTTAAACTTAGGTCTTGTCGAAGGCGACGGAGTTCCAAGTTTTCTAAGCCTAGGATTTCAAATCTGGTGGGATAAGGTATTTTGTTGTTTTCAGAGGAATGAAGAACTCTTCTTGTAAAATATTTCTGGACTCGTTCAATTGTATTGATGTCAGAGATGTGGTGAGGGTTCCAAACAGGCAAGCTGTATTCTAGAATTGGTCTAGCAAATGTTTTATATGCTCTGGTTAGTAATGTTGTGATTTTGGAAAAGAAGCTACGCAAGATTAGGTTTACAACTCTTAGAGCCTTTTTTGCTATGTAGTTACAGTGGGCACTTAGAGCATTTGACATGAAAACTCCAAGGTCTTTAACGGGGTGGGGGTCATCTGTAAGGTAATGTCCATCAATTATGTACTTAGTGTTTGGGTTCTTTTTTCCTATATGTAAGACTGAGAATTTGCTGGTTGAGATTTGGAGTTGCCAAGTTTTAGACCAAGTGGTTAGATGATCAAGGTCTTTTTGAATGGTAGATGCATTGTCTGTGGTGTTAAATAGTTTGGCATTGTCAGCAAAAAGAACACAATTACTTGCAATATGGTCACAAAGATCATTAATATGTAGTATGAAGAGTGTTGGTCCAAGGACGCTGCCTTGAGGAACGCCACTCTTGACAGGAACAGGATTTGATAGAGCATTGCCAATTTTGACCACTTGTTGTCTGTTAGACAGAAAAGCAGATATCCATTTGTGAAGGGGTCCTGAAATGCCATAGGATTTTAGTTTTAGGAGAAGTTTATCGTGTACTACTGAGTCAAAAGCTTTGCAGAAGTCTATGTAGATTTCATCTATTGTTTTGCCTTGATCAAGATTTGTAGTCCATATGTTTTTACAGTGGAGAAGTTGTAAGTTGCATGATAATTTTTTTCCTGAAACCAAATTGTTTATTGGAGAGTAGGTTGTTAGTTTCTAAGTGTGAGGTAATGGATTGGTTGATGATTGATTCCATGACTTTGCAGGTGACGCAGCAAAGGGAGATCGGTCTGTAATTTTCAACTAAGCTGGGGTCTCCTTTCTTGAAGATAGGGATGACTGTGGCTAGTGACCAAAGTTTGGGAAGGGAACTGGTAGTGAAAGCTTTATCAAAGATTATGCTTAGGGGTTCTGCTATATTAGTGGAAAGTTTTTTTAAGAAGTATGCACAGAATCCATCAGGTCCAATAGATAGCGATGGTTTCAAGTTATGAAGAGCTTTTTCAACGCTATCTTCTGTGAAATCTATATGAGTTAAGTCATCATATTCAATGCTGGTGCGTTTATGGAATGTCGGATATGTGTTATTGCTGTTAACAAAAACTGAGCCAAAGAAAATGTTGAAGAGGTTAGCTTTAACTGTTTCGTCATTGTATTCTTTATTGTTAGAATCTTTTAGTAGTGGGATGGATCTTGAGTCTTTAAGTTTATTGTTAACAAAATTATAAAAGGCACGATTGGAATTTTTTGCACAGAAGGTCCTTTTCTTGCTTGGTGTGGTAATTTGTGCATTCAGTTTTTATTTGGTTGCATATATTTTTGTAGCGGTTTTTGAAATTCATTACATAGCCTTTTTTGTTTCTTTTCCAGAGGGATTTTTTTTTTTGATTGAAGCTTTTTTATTGATATGGGTAGTTTGCTTTTCCTGATCATGGTGGTCATTTGTGGTACATATAATTTAATGACTTTATTGATTTCAAGTAGGAAAACTCTATAGTGGTCTTCAGTGGTTGTGCAGGTTGCAAACAGATTTTGCCAGTCCATAAATAAAAGATCGTTGTTTATAAGATCGTAGTTGGCTTTTTTGAAGTTGTAGCTGGGAATACTATTGTTATTACAATTTAAGTATGGACGTATATTGAGACGAAAATCAATCATGCAATGGTCACTGTTGGAAAAAGGTTCTTTAATTTGTAGTCCATAAATTGAGCTGGGGTTGTTGCAGAAGATGAGATCAAGGCAGATGAGATCAAGGCAGTATTCAAGGACATCCTGCATCTGATGGAGACTGCCTGAAGATTGTATCCTATTGAGTGTGAAGAGTTGATTGGACAATGTGATGAACTTTTGAGTGTGGGGCAGGGCTGCGAACTGTCAACTGGGTGTGGAAAACCTGGAAGCTTTCAATTTCGGGTTTTCCCAGCTGTGCCAACAGGACATCTCTAATAAATTGGAACTTTGAGGAACCTCAAGCCTCAGAGCCTGATTTTGTTGGGGGTGTTCCTTGGAACCCTGACATTCTCTCTTTGCTCAGTTTCCATCCATTGCTTCTTATCCTGCCTTCAGGTGCTTTGGAGAATAGCTTGACTCCCTCTTCTTTGTAGCAGCCCCTCAAATATTGGAACAGTGCATCATGTCGCTTCTTTCGCTAGACTAGACATGCCCAATTCTTCATAATTCTTCATAATCCAATAGGATATAATGCTCCTTATAAATGATATTACTTCTGCATGAATTATTTTCATATTAGGAGCCTCTATAAGCAAATACTCTCTAGGATGCGTAAGGGACTTTAGACAAGGTGTACAAGGTAAAGAGACATTTTGCTCCTCATCCAAGAATCTTCTTCTGTTCTGACTGAACGATGGAGGATGGAAGGATTTAAATTCATTGCAGTCATCTGGTTGTTAGACGCCTAATGATCGAGCAGCCTTCTCTCAACAGAATGGGAGGGATACGATACCACCTATCTCCTGTTTACAATGTTGGCTCAGTGGCTAAGATGCTGAGCTTGTCGATCAGAAAGGCTGGCCGTTTGAATCCCTGGTATAGGTCTCCTGTGTGAGCAGGGGGTTGGGCTAGATGACCTCCAAGGTCCCTTCCAACTCTGCTACTGTTAACAGTCCTTTCAGCAGTTCCAAGAAGGTGCCACACCCATTTGCACTATTCAGGTGACCCTGAGGGCACAGATAAACCTCCATGTTCTGTCCTCCTTCGCCTCCATCTGAGTGATGGCTTAATTAGGCGGCACTATCAGCTCTGGCAGCAGAATAGCGAACGTCTGCCAAGTTCTCTGATATCTCCCTTGATGCCGGTGAGTCACTTCAGCTCTCAGTTAATCAGTTGATTTGCCGGCTACGAAGAGACACAGCAGTGCTCACTGCCTTTATATCCTGTGGGGTGTGGCTCCATGACTCAGCACTTCCTAGGCCTGCCCCACCCCTGCTTCTGTTGTTCCCGCCTCTCCTGCCTACGAAACCTAGGGTCCAGCCAGGCCTGATTGCTGTCAGCTGGGTCTGGAGGCATGGCCTGGGGTGGGGAGGAAAGAGTCAGGAGACGGAGGCCTCATTATCTCTTCCACCTGGCCTCCCTCTGGCTCCTGGAGCTGAGCCAGGGAAGCCGGTTCTCCCGAGGTAAGTTCTAATGTCCCTTCCCCCTCACTGTCCAAGTCACTTTCTGGCAGGACGCCCGGCTTGAGGGGGCGCAGACACAACACTCCAAGTGGCCTCAATGACTCTCAGAAAGACCGCTAACTACCAGATTACTGCAAGAAACATAAATCCTTCCATACCCCGCCTTTCATTCAGAACTGAAGAAGCTTCTTGGATGAGAAGCGAAATGTCTCCAAGGAAAAACAAAGGAAGTCCAGTTGCCTCTTGAAAGAGCACCTTTGGGATGACCGCTGAATAGTTTCAAGGGAGGTTGCCAGCTGGTTTTCTTTCCCCTTCAAAGAATTCTAAAAGCTATTCTTTCTACAGCATATCAAAACTGTGTTTTCCCCATGGAGATACCCTCCAAATATTCAAAACTCCACAAATAGAATTTCCTCCCAATATAGAATAGAATAGAATAGAATAGAATAGAATAGAATAGAATAGAACTCTACACTACTAACCAGAGCATACAAAACATTTGCAAGACCTATTCTTGAATACAGCTCACCTGTCTGGAACCCATACCACATCTCTGACATTAATACAATTGAACGTGTCCAGAAATATTTTACAAGAAGAGTTCTCTGCTCCTCTGAAAACAACAAAATACCTTATACCTCCAGACTTGAAATCCTGGGATTAGAAAATTTAAAACTCCGCCAACTCCGACATGATCTGTGTTTAACACAGAGAATCATCTATTGCAATGTTCTTCCTGTTAAAGACTACTTCAGCTTCAATCGCAATAATACAAGAGCAAACAATAGATTCAAACTTAATGTTAACCGCTTCAACCTTGATTGCAGAAAATATGACTTCTGTAACAGAGTTGTTAACGCTTGGAACTCACTACCTGACTCTGTAGTCTCTTCTCAAAATCCCAAAAACTTCAACCAAAAACTGTCTACTATTGACCTCACCCCATTCCTAAGAGGACTATAAGGGGCGTGCATAAGAGCACAAAAGTGCCTACCGTTCCTGTCCTATTGTTCCCTTTCATTATATCAAATTAATATAGTTGTTCCATAGTTTTGCTTATATATATGTTTTTATGATGTGTTGTTGTTTTATATCAATGTTTGCGTATACTGTTGTGACAAAATAAAAAAAAGAATAGAATAGGATAGGATAGGATAGGACAGGACAGGACAGGACAGGACAGGACAGGACAGGACAGGACAGAACAGAACAGAATAGAATAGAATAGAATTTTATTGGACAAGTGTGATTCGACACTCAAGAAATTTGTCTTGGTGCATACGCTCTCAGTGTACATAAAAAGACAAGATGCATTCATCAAGAATCGTAAGAATCATAATATGATGCCTGCTTGGAATTCTGGGAATTGTAGATTGCAATCCATCCAGGCTGACGAGGTTTTCTTTTTAAAATCAGTTAAAACCCCTAAATGATATTACCTGTTCGGCTTCATCATCTCTGAAAGGGCTATCTAGATTGTAAAATTGTTGTTTTTCTAAATCGTTCAAAGACCGACACCTCTATCTCCCCACCCCTGCTTCCACTTTTAGTGGCACTTTACTAGAAAGAAAGAAAAAAGAACATTTCAAAAATATGCCAGGTTGATTGTACGGATATCACCTGAAAAGAGTAAAGGAACCTCTCAAGGTCAAAATTAAGGTTTCAGTCATATTAGAGGGTTTTCTTTTGTTTTTCTCAGCTCAACAGCTGAATTCCCAAATGTCTCAGTCTTGTTTGAGATTGAAAAAGAGCACAAGAGGTTATTATATATATATATTACATGTTCGTAGGTTTTCACAGGTATAGGTATGTAGATCTTGGCGCATTCGGGTCTTTTCCCGTGTAAGGTTGAGAGTATCTTGGCGACGTTTCGATGACTTTTCCACACAGCCCATTAACCAGGTCGTTACAACACAAAAGACTAACTAGGACCACACCCACACAGGATGCTACGAAACAGCTGACTAATTTGCAAACACCCACTTCATCTACCAATCAAGATGCAACCACACAGCCAACCAACCCGCTCACAGCAACAGTCCCCACCTCCCCACCAGTATTTATAGAGAGACGGCAGCTCCGACCACACTCTGCTCGTACTAGCATGAAGCCATAAGCACCAGCCTGAGGACGACGAGTGAGACCTCATCGAAATGTCACCAAGATACAGTTGAGGCTGGTTTATTGCATTATCATTCTACCCATGATGTGATTTCTTCTACAGTGGCATTTTGCACCAGGGGCATTTTGAATTTGGACCCTTCCCTTTCCATGGTCACAATCATTTATGAAGGTCGATTGCTCAAGATTTATTTTAGATATAAAACAAATCCTTCCCTTTCCAATACACGTATGTATATATGTATATGGTTAATTGCTCTCACTGGTAGGAAGTTTCTTCTTAATTCCAGGTTGCTTCTCTCCTTGGTTAGTTTCCATCCATTCAGAGGTGGTATTCAGCTGGTTTGTACCGGTTCAGGCGAACCCATAGTGGAGATCGCAAGTGGGCCTACCCGGGCGAACCAGTAACAGAGATCGTGGGTGGCCCTACCCACTTTCCACAGCTCTATGACGTCCTATTTAGGCATGTTTTCGAGGCCAGGCACATGTGCAGAAGGCATGTGAGTGAGCAAAGCACATGCGCAGAAGGATGGGCACATGTGCGGAAGGCACATAGAGTGAAGCAAGCGTGCGCGCGTGGGGCGAACTGATGGTAAGAATATTGGAAAAGCCACCACTGCATCCATTGCTTCTTCTCCTGCCTTCCGGTGCTTTGGAAAAATAAGTTGACCCCCTCCTCGTTGTGGCAGCCCCTCAAATACTGGGAATGCTGCTACAATGTCACCCCTGGTCCTTCTTTTCTCTAGACTAGCTGTATTCATTCCTTTATTTCTGTATTTCCGACCCCCCCCCCTTCTTTTTGTCCTTGTGCCATGATAGAAAGCTGAAAGGACAGAGACAGTGATTAATATAAGCTGGATTTTAATTCAAGCAGGACAGCACAACCTTTGTCTGATTATATTAACTCTTCTCTGAGCTACACAGGTAATTATTTTGCTATGCATCTAAAGGTCAAGGTCAGGTATAGGGTAGAAAGCTTCTGTCTCTGGTCTAGATTTAATTTCCTTAAAAGAGCTGCCTCTTTTTGCATGATGTGTGTTTGTGCATCTCTCTCTCTCTCTCTCTCTCTCTCATATTCTATCTATCTATCTATCTATCTATCTATCTATCTATCTATCTATCTATCTATCTATCTTCTCTCTCTCTCTCTCAAACAGAGAGAAAAAAGAAAGAAAGAAAGATGATAGATAAACAATCTATCTATCATCTTTCTTTCTTTCTTTCTTTCTTTCTTTCTTTCTTTCTTTCTTTCTCTCTCTCTCTCTCTCTCTCTCTCTCTCTCTCTCTCTCTCTCTCTCTCTCTCTCATCTATCTATTTATCTGTTTATCTATCTATCTATATCTATCTATCTATCATCATCTCTCTATCTGTTTATTTATCATCTTTCTTTCTTTCTTTCTTTCTTTCTTTCTTTCTTTCTATCGATCGATTAATCAATCTTTTTTTCAACAAAATGAAATATTCAGTGCTTGATTGCATTGATTTTGGTGGAACTACATGGGGTTAAGATCCTCTTCATTAGGAGTAATCCGTACAGATTTGTCGTACAAATTTGTCACCTGAAAACAGCAAAAGTAAAATTCGAGACAATGACAAATCCGCATATAGACAAGAGGTCGAACGACTAGCCTTGTGGTGCAACCAAAACAATCTGGAACTGAACACACTCAAAACTGTAGAAATGGTGGTAGAGTTTAGGAGAAACCCTTTCATACTTCCACCTCTCACAATACTAGACAACACAGTATCAACAGTAGAAACCTTCAAATTTCTAGGTTCTATCATATCGCAAGATCTCAAATGGACAGCTAACATCAAAAACATCATTAAAAAAGGACAACAAAGAATGTTCTTTCTGCGCCAACTCAGTAAGCTCAAACTGCCCAAGGAGCTGCTGATTCAGTTCTATAGAGGAATTATTGAATCTGTCATTTGCACCTTTATAACTGTCTGGTTCGGTTCTGCAACCCAACAAGAAAAACACAGACTTCAGAGGATAATTAGAACTGCAGAAAAAATAATTGCTACCAACCTGCCTTCCATTGAGGACCTGTATACTGCACGAATCAAGAAGAGGGCCGTGAAAATATTTACAGACCCCTCGCATCCTGGACATAAACTGTTTCAACTCCTACCCTCAAAACGACGCTATAGAGCACTGCACACCAGAACAACTAGACACAAGAACAGTTTTTCCCCGAAGGCCATCACTCTGCTAAACAAATAATTCCATCAACACTGTCAAACTATTTACTGAATCTGCACTACTATTAATCTTCTCATAGTTCCCATCACCAATCTCTTTCCATTTATGACTGTATGACTATAACTTGTTGCTGGCAATCCTTATGATTTATATTGATATATTGACCATCAATTGTGTTGTAAATGTTGTACCTTGATGAACGTATCTTTTCTTTTATGTACACTGAGAGCATATGCACCAAGACAAATTCCTTGTGTGTCCAATCACACTTGGCCAATAAAAATTCTATTCTATTCTATTCTATAATTGCAGCATGACAATGTTTCAGTATTGTAGTCCAAGCTCTGCGTCTTTTCTGTGTACTGTATGCAGGGTTGAGATACACATAGGAAAAGACTGAAGTTTCCCTTGTATCATCACATAGCTTTCCTAGGTCTGACCTCACCCAGGTTTTTATTTATTCATTTGTTTGCCAAACATGTACAAGATAACAAGTATAGGTATGAACATAAACAAAGGAAGAAAATGCAAATAGATGAGGATAATAAGACAAGGACGGTAGGGATGCTGGTGCACTTTAGGGACCAGCGTTCTGATATCTCAGGAGCTGCCACAAAGAAGAGGGAGTCAAGCTATTCTCCAAAGCACCTGAAGGCAGGACAAGAAGAAATGGGTGGAAATTAATCAAGGAGAGAAGCAACCTAGAACTAAGGAGAAATTTCCTGACAGTTAGAACAATTCATCAGTGGAATGACTTGCCTCCAGAAGTTGTGAATGCTCCAATACTGGAAGTTTTTAAGAAAAGGTTGGATAACCTCTTTGTCCGAAGTGACGTAGGTTTTCTTGCCTAAGCAGGGGGTTGGACCAGAAGACCTCCAAAGTCCCTTCCAACTCTCAGGGAGTTTCAAAATATCCTGTCTTGAATGGATTTCTGCCTGCAGCATTTGCTTTGCTCATAAATAGAGCTATCTAGGTACTTGTCTTCCTCTTTCAATAAGCTCTTTATCTCTTTAAGTGTTGACATCTGCTGTGGGCTATTAAGAAAACGTGGGGGCTGCTTCCTGCCTCTAAAACATGTTTCCCCATTTCCTCTTTAGGTAAATACAATATTCTGCCTTTTTTAATATTCTTCAAAATATTTCATTCTTCTGGGGGGAGCAAGGGGCTTCCCACAGAATAATGTAGAATAGAATAGAATAGAATAGAATTTTCATTGACCAAGTGTGATTGGACACACAAGGAATTTGTCTTGGTGCATATGCTCTCAGTGTACATAAAAGAAAAGATACGTTCATCAAGGTACAACATTTACAACACAATTGATGGTCAATATATCAATATAAATCATAAGGATTGCCAGCAACAAGTTATAGTCATACAGTCATAAATGGAAAGAGATTGGTGATGGAAACTATGAGAAGATTAATAGTAGTGCAGATTCAGTAAATAGTTTGACAGTGTTGATGGAATTATTTGTTTAGCAGAGTAATGGCATTCAAGGAAAAAACTGTTCTTGTGTCTAGTTGTTCTGGTGTGCAGTGCTCTATAGCGTCGTTTTGAGGGTAGTGGTTGAAACAGTTTATGTCCAGGATGTGAGGGATCTGTAAATATTTTCACGGCCCTCTTCTTGATTCGTGCAGTATACAGGTCCTCAATGGAAGGCAGGTTGGTAGCAATTATTTTTTCTGCAGTTCTAGTTATCCTCTGAAGTCTGTGTTTTTCTTGTTGGGTTGGGTAGTGTGTCACAGGGGTGGGTTCTACTTATCTTTACTACCAGTTTGCAACAGGATCGTGCGCAGATTGCCTATGAGGACACCCAGGTCGGTGGGTGGGAGCCTCCTGCCAGTTTTACTACTGGTTGGTTCTATAGAACTGGTCCAAACCAGGGGCAACCCACCACTGGTGTGTCACAAGGCAGCCGACCCCAACAAGGTCTAGCTTGAGCGTTGAGTATCAAACAAATGATGAATACATCAAAAGATGTTGAATACCAAATTTGATAAGTGTCAAACCAATTGAGTACCACTCTATCTCCATCATTTGTCTCTTCTCTATTGTGTTGAGCTATTTCTGCTGCACAAAGTAATATTTGGGATAATTAACCAGCGTAGGCTGGCTAACCCTGATGATACACTGTTCTTGGCATTATAACATCGGAACAACATCACTTCAGTGATGGAAAGCAGGGATAAATCAACGAAGGGATAGCATGGGGATGATATACGGTGCTAAAGAAATACCTCAGTAGTCACCGTTATACTTTATTAGAGCTATGTATCATCCCAGTACTGCAGCTTTCACGATGTAGCATGGCCGAACAGTCTAATGCAGGCCAAAAAAATAAATAAATAATCCATTTGTCATTATTGTGGTTTATAATTTGCATGTTTTCTGCATTTCCCTTTAATGTGACCACTTGTATTCCACACCACATTGTTAGCCCTGGAATTAAAATACAAAACATTGACTTTTTTTATAAAGAATTTGCTCTTTACGATTCAGGTGGGATGAGCTCCTTTTTCCGAGACTTGGTAAATCTAAACCTACATGAAATCTATCATCTTCGTCTCTATCAATATACGGCTAATGTCTATTGAAATATATTGCTATCATTATATTTGAGAGTCAGTGACGTTGCAAAGAACCTTAGCTTGCATTAGAGGCACGATTTTTGCCTTTTGTGTTATTTTCTGATATAACCTCTTCTTTAAGGTAAAGGTTCCCCTCGCATATACGTGCTAGTTGTCCCTGATTCTAGAGGGCGGTGCTCATCTCCGTTTCAAAGCCGAAGAGCCAGCGCTGTCCAAAGATTTCTCTGTGGTCATGTGGCCGGCATGACTCAATGCCAAAGGCACACGGAACGCTATTCCCTTCCCACCAAAGTGGTCCCTATTTTTCTACTTGCATTTTTTAATGTGCTTTCGAACTGCTAGGTTGGCAGAAGCTGGGACAAGGAACGGGAGCTCACCCCATTACATGGCAGCACTAGGGATTCGAACCGCTGAACTGCTGAACTTTTGATCGACAAGTTCAGTGTCTTAGCCCCTTGAGCCACTGTGTCCCCCATCTTCTTTACTCTGCTATAATTGAGGAATTTGTCCATCTATGCTTTTTTTTTGTTTCCAACTTTTCAAATATATACCTATCGGTATGTCTGAACCAGGATGGATAAAAATCAATGGTATTTTTTAAAAAATAAAAAATAAAAAATGGGTTTTTAAAAAAATTTGAATCAGATTTTTTAAATTTAAATCAGTTTTTTCCCCACTTTTATCTAATTTATTTTAATAAAATGCTTTTGGAGTAAAAATCTATCTAAAGATAGTTTTCTATTTCAGATACATCAATTATTTAGTTTATTCAGCATGAAATGGAGCTTAGTTATGTATATTCTGCAATATTTACATTTTTGGTAAACCTGTTCAATGAATCCAAGCTCTGCAAGCTGAGATAACATGCGCTGCATTGATGCATTCACACAATTTCGCAGTAACCCAGAGATAAATCATAAAAGAAAGTTCAGGAATATTCCTTTATCCCATGTTTTGCAAATCTATGTACACTGCAAACTCTATGCTTGTTTAAGAGAAGTGCATCTGTACCACCAGGCTCTTAAGTGTGAGGAGGAAGGGCAAGCAGTAAAAATGAAAGTGAAACCTTCTAAGCAGCTATTTAAAAAAATATTAAAGAGCACCTGTCATTTCAGACCCATCATGGCAGTGACTATTAGCAGGCATCCACTCACCAGCTACCTGCCACGTCCCTCAACGTGTTGTGTCACTGCCGCATGACCAGCCGTCCCAGTAGAGTGAATGGGATGTCGGTCAGTCAACAGCGGGTCAGAGGAGGAGCCGCTGAGGGACAGTTGCTCTTTAAAAATTAAGATTTAAATCGAGTTGATTTAAATCAAGCCTTTTCACTAGTGATTTCAATCATGATTTAAAATGAGTTGATTTAAACCAAGCCTTTTCACTAGTGATTTCAATCATGATTTAAAATGAGTTGATTTAAACAGCCTTTTCACTAGTGATTTCAATCATGATTTAAAATGAGTTGATTTAAATCAAGCCTTTTCACTAGTGATTTCAATCATGATTTAAAATGAGTTGATTTAAATCAAGCCTTTTCACTAGTGATTTCAATCATGATTTAAAATGATTTGATTTAAATCAAGCCTTTTCACTAGTGATTTTAATCATGATTTAAAACGAGTTGATTTAAATCAAGCCTTTTCACTAGTGATTTCAATCATTTCAATCATGATTTAAAACGAGTTGATTTAAATCAAGCCTTTTCACTAGTGATTTCAATCATTTCAATCATGATTTAAAATGAGTTGATTTAAATCAAGCCTTTTCACTAGTGATTTTAATCATGATTTAAAACAAGTTGATTTAAATCAAGCCTTTTCACTAGTGATTTCAATCATTTCAATCATGATTTAAAATGAGTTTTATTTATTTATTTATTTATTTATTTATTCGTATTTCTATACCGCCCTATCTCCCTAAGGACTCAGGGCGGTGTACAGCCATATAAAAAACACACAAATGTACAGAATAAAAACATTCAACTAAAAAACTTATTATAAAGGCCAAATATTTAAAATAAGATATAAATAATAAAACCCAATTTAAAACCCAAGCTAAAATTTAATCATTTAAAAATTTAAAACCCTAGTCCAGTCCTGCGCAAATGAATAGATGTGTCTTAAGCTCACGTGGAAGGTCCGAAGGCCAGGAAGTTGACGAAGTCCTGGGGGAAGCTCGTTCCAGAGGGTGGGAGCCCCCACAGAAAAGGCCCTTCCCCTGGGTGTCTCCAGTCGGCACTGCCTAGCCGACGGCACCCTGAGGAGTCCCTCTCTGTGAGAGCGCACGGGTCGGTGGGAGGCATTCGGTGGCAGCAGACGGTCCCGTAAGTAACCCGGCCCTATGCCATGGAGCGCTTTGAAGATCATTACCAAAACCTTGAAGCGCACCCGGAAAACCACAGGCAGCCAGTGCAGTCTGCACAGGAGGGGTGTTACATGGGAGCCACGAGGGGCTCCCTCTATCACCCGCGCAGCTGCCTTCTGAACTACCTGGGGTCTCCGGTGCTCCTCAAGGAGCCCCATGTAGAGAGCATTGCAGTAGTCCAGGCGAGATGTCACGAGAGCATGAGTGACCGTGCACAAGGCATCCCGGTCTAGAAAGGGGCGCAACTGGCGCACCAGGCGAACCTGGTGGAAGGCTCTCCTGGAGACGGCCGTCAAATTGTCTTCAAAAGACAGCCGTCCATCCAGGAGAACGCCCAGATTGCGCACTCTCTCCATTGGGGCCAATGACTCGCCCCCAACAGTCAGCCGCGGCTGCAGCTGACTGTACCGGGATGCCGGCATCCACAGCCACTCCGTCTTGGAGGGATTGAGCTTGAGCCTGTTTCTCCCCATCCAGACCCGTACAGCTTCCAGACACCGGGACAACACCTCGATAGCTTCATTGGGGTGGTCCGGTGTGGAAAAGTACAGCTGAGTGTCGTCAGCGTACAGTTGGTACCTCACACCGAAACCACTGATGATCTCACCCAGTGGCTTCATATAGATGTTGAACAAGAGGGGCGAGAGAATTGACCCCTGAGGCACCCCACAAGTGAGGCGTCTCGGGGCCGACCTTGATTTAAATCAAGCCTTTTCACTAGTGATTTCAATCATGATTTAAAATGAGTTGATTTAAACAGCCTTTTCACTAGTGATTTCAATCATGATTTAAAACGAGTTGATTTAAATCAAGCCTTTTCACTAGTGATTTCAATCATGATTTAAAATGAGTTGATTTAAATCAAGCCTTTTCACTAGTGATTTCAATCATGATTTAAAATGATTTGATTTAAATCAAGCCTTTTCACTAGTGATTTTAATCATGATTTAAAACGAGTTGATTTAAATCAAGCCTTTTCACTAGTGATTTCAATCATTTCAATCATGATTTAAAACGAGTTGATTTAAATCAAGCCTTTTCACTAGTGATTTCAATCATTTCAATCATGATTTAAAATGAGTTGATTTAAATCAAGCCTTTTCACTAGTGATTTTAATCATGATTTAAAACAAGTTGATTTAAATCAAGCCTTTTCACTAGTGATTTCAATCATTTCAATCATGATTTAAAATGAGTTTTATTTATTTATTTATTTATTTATTTATTCGTATTTCTATACCGCCCTATCTCCCTAAGGACTCAGGGCGGTGTACAGCCATATAAAAAACACACAAATGTACAGAATAAAAACATTCAACTAAAAAACTTATTATAAAGGCCAAATATTTAAAATAAGATATAAATAATAAAACCCAATTTAAAACCCAAGCTAAAATTTAATCATTTAAAAATTTAAAACCCTAGTCCAGTCCTGCGCAAATGAATAGATGTGTTTTAAGCTCGCGGCGGAAGGTCCGAAGGTCAGGAAGTTGACGAAGTCCTGGGGGAAGCTCGTTCCAGAGGGTGGGAGCCCCCACAGAAAAGGCCCTTCCCCTGGGTGTCTCCAGTCGGCACTGCCTAGCCGACGGCACCCTGAGGAGTCCCTCTCTGTGAGAGCGCACGGGTCGGTGGGAGGCATTCGGTGGCAGCAGACGGTCCCGTAAGTAACCCGGCCCTATGCCATGGAGCGCTTTGAAGATCATTACCAAAACCTTGAAGCGCACCCGGAAAACCACAGGCAGCCAGTGCAGTCTGCGCAGGAGAGGTGTTACATGGGAGCCACGAGGGGCTCCCTCTATCACCCGCGCAGCTGCATTCTGAACTACCTGGAGTCTCCGGGTGCTCCTCAAGGGGAGCCCCATGTAGAGAGCATTGCAGTAGTCCAGGCGAGATGTCACGAGAGCATGAGTGACCGTGCACAAGGCATCCCGGTCTAGAAAGGGGCGCAACTGGCGCACCAGGCGAACCTGGTGGAAGGCTCTCCTGGAGACGGCCGTCAAATTGTCTTCAAAAGACAGCCGTCCATCCAGGAGAACGCCCAGATTGCGCACTCTCTCCATTGGGGCCAATGACTCGCCCCCAACAGTCAGCCGCGGCTGCAGCTGACTGTACCGGGATGCCGGCATCCACAGCCACTCCGTCTTGGAGGGATTGAGCTTGAGCCTGTTTCTCCCCATCCAGACCCGTACAGCTTCCAGACACCGGGACAACACCTCGATAGCTTCATTGGGGTGGTCCGGTGTGGAAAAGTACAGCTGAGTGTCGTCAGCGTACAGTTGGTACCTCACACCGAAACCACTGATGATCTCACCCAGTGGCTTCATATAGATGTTGAACAAGAGGGGCGAGAGAATTGACCCCTGAGGCACCCCACAAGTGAGGCGTCTCGGGGCCGACCTTGATTTAAATCAAGCCTTTTCACTAGTGATTTCAATAATAATAATAATAATAATAATAATAATAATAATAATAATAATAATAATAATAATAATAATAATAATAATAATAATAATAATAATAATAATAATTTAATTTTTATACCGCCCTTCTCCCGAAGGACTCAGGGCGGTGAACAGGCAGATAAAATAATACAATACATTACAATAAAAACATTGTTTAAAAAGCTTATTCAATAAAGCCTAAATTTAAAATACAATACAAAATATAAAATAAACCCCAATAAAATCCATATTTAAAAACCCTATTAAGCCAGTCCTGCTCGAAAGAATAGATATGTTTTAAGCTGGTTTCAATCATGATTTAAAACGAGTTGATTTAAATCAAGCCTTTTCACTAGTGATTTCAATCATGATTTAAAATGATTTGATTTAAATCAAGCCTTTTCACTAGTGATTTTAATCATGATTTAAAACGAGTTGATTTAAATCAAGCCTTTTCACTAGTGATTTCAATCATTTCAATCATGATTTAAAATGAGTTGATTTAAATCCAGCCTTTTCACTAGTGATTTCAATCATGGTTTCAATCATGATTTAAAACGAGTTGATTTAAATCAAGCCTTTTCACTAGTGATTTCAATCGTAATTTCCATCGTGATTTCAATCGGCTTGATTTAAATCAAATCCACCCTGGCCCGAACGTCTTTAAAAAAAATGTTTGAGACGGAATCTAGCTCAGGAGTCCCCAACATCCGGTCCGTGGATTGGCATCGGTCTGCAGCAAGGCAAAAACCAGGCTGCACAAACAATTGAAGCCCCATCTGCGAGATGCAGGCAGCACATGAAACCATGTCCCCACTCCTCTGGTCCATAGAAAAACTTCATTCCACTGAATTGATCCCTGGCGCTCAAAAGGTTAGGAGCAGCAGTGGGTTTCACATTTTGTTACCACTGGTTCGCGGCACGTGTGCATGCTTGCTTTGTGCGCATGCACCTTCCGTGCATGCCCTTTGCAGTTCACCAGGCATGCATACCTTCCACACATGCATCCAGCCTTCCGTGCATGCGCTTTGCTCATACACGCATCTTCCGTGCATGCGCCCGGCCTCAAAAATGTGCCTAAATAGGATGGCATAGAGCCAGGGCAGTGGGGTGGTGGGGCAGTGGTTGTTGGCCCACCCACGATCTCTGCTACTGGTTTGGGTGAACCACTCTGAACCGGCTGAATACTACCTCTGGTTGGCATCCTCTAATCTAGATGACTCCCTGTTGTGTCCTCCTCGCCTCCATCCAAACGATGGCTTAATTAGCCAGCTCTTATCAGCTTTGGCAGCAAAAGAGCCAGCGTCTGCCAAGAGCCCTCGATAGCTGCCAAGACGTTGGTGAGTCACAACCTTCAGCTCTAGTCAATCCGTGGATTTGCCTGATACAAAGAGACACACCAGCTCTTGCTGCCTTTTATATCCTGTTGGGTGTGGCTCCATGACTCAGCACTTCCTAGGCCTGCCCCTCCCCTGTTTCTGTCATTCCCTTCTCTCCTCCCTACGAAACCTGGGATTGAGCCAAGCCTGATTGCTGTCCGCTGGGTCTGCAGGCATGGCCTGGGGGGGAGAAAGAGTCAGGAGAAGGAGGCCTCGTTATCTCTTTCACTTGGCCTGCTTCTGGCTCCTGGAGCTGATCCCTGGAGGCCGGTGCTTCTGAGGTAAGTCCTGATGGCCCTTCTCCCTCACTGTCTAAATCACTTTCTGGCAGCAGGCCTGGCTCTGAGTCACTTTCTGGCAGCAGGCCCAGCTGCAAGGCACTTTCGGGCATGGGGCCAGGTTTGGGGGCGGGAGCCACAACACTCCCATTATTTATTCCTTCATTTTGTATGTAATCTGAATGCGATGGCAAAGTTTCTTACCTTGGCAAATGAAGAGATATGGACTCCCAGAATTCCTCAGCCAGAATTCTTTGAGTTGAGGTCCACATATCTTCTTAAGGAACATATGTGGACTTCAAGGTTGAGAAACACTGGCTTAGACAATTTGATTTTTTTTTAAAAAAAAATAATCTGTCTTTCTCTGACATCACTATCAATAGCCTGTCTGTCTGTCTGTCTCGCTCTCTCTCTGTCTCTCTCAATACTCCAGTAACTATTACTTCTCCCTTTCTTTTTTTAAGTAAGAGCTGAAGTTTCTAGGATGCCATGCTTCAAACGAGGCAATTCGTTGTTGTTGTTAGTTGCGAAATTGTGTCTGACTCATCGCGACCCCATGGACAACATTCCTCCAAGCCTTCCGGTCCTCTACCATCCTCTGGAGTCCATTTAAGCTCACGCTGACTGCTTCAGTGACTCCATCCAGCCACCTCATTCTCTGTCATCCCCTTCTTCTTTTGCCCTCAATTGTTCCCAGCATAAGGCTCTTCTGCAGTGAGTTCTTCCTTCTCATTAGGTGGCCAAAGTATTTGAGTTTCCTCTTCAGGATCTGGCCTTCTAAAGAGCAGTCAGGGTTGATCTCCTCTAGGACTGACCGGTTGGATCACCTTGCAGTCCAAGGGACTCACAGGAGTCTTCTCCAGCACCAGAGTTCAAAGGCCTCAATTCTTTGGCGCTCAGCCTTCCTTATGGTCCAACTTTCACAGCCATACATTGCAACTGGGAAAACCATGGCCTTGACTATACACACTTTCATTGGCAGGCAATGAAAAGGATTATTGCAGACCTAATGAACCCTGTGTTTCATGATGGCAGTGGAAATGAGCTTTCAACAACATAAAACAATGGTGTCTTTCCGTGGTGTAGTAGGTATACATATCCTTACCCTCAAGTTGGGAAAATGTGCATACAATACACACGTTTTCATTGTTTTCCTAATGCTTAGAAATTATAGCAGCAGAGTAAATTCAAAATTAACATTATCCGCGGCATACAAGGAAAACCAGTTGAAGATGTTTTATACCTTCCACCTACAAGACTTGCAAAGATGTTCCCAAATAATAATTCAACATGTTGGAAATGCAAAAAAAAACCTCAGGGAACGTATTACCATGTATGGTGGATATGTCCGGCGGCAAAAAAATTCTGGGCAAATATTAAAAAATGGCTAGAAAAAATAATAGAACAACCAGTTGAAAGCAAACCGAAAACATTTTTACTAGCAATCTTTACGAGAACATACACCCAAAAAAATATAATATCTGATTTCACACATTGTAACAGCTGCACAAATAAAATATGCACAAAATTGGAAGCAGGAAAAAAATACCAACAGATGAAGAAGTGATAGGGAAAGTTTTAGAGTATGCCGAAATGGACAAGTTAACAAAAAAAAATTAAAAAGAAAGATTAGACAGATTATTATATAATCTGGAACGAATGGTATGAATGGCTTGAGTCTAGAAATAAAGGGGGAAAAAATAAAGGGAGAAATTAGAATGTACAGAATGTATTAGAAATGTACAATATGTAAATAATAAATATATAAGAATCTAGAAAAGTAAAGAATAGAATAGAATAGAATAGAATAGAATAGAATAGAATAGAATAGAATAGAATAGAATAGAATAGAATAGAATTTTTTATTGGGCAAGTGTGATTGGACACACAACGAATTTGTCTTGGTGCATATGCTCTCAAGCTATTAGTATTAGATAATTTAATGTAAATAAAGAAAAGGGACAAGAAAGAAAATAAAATAAAAAATGTGATATAGGGGAAAAGGTATAAAAGCGAAAGAAGACCACTAAGAAACGCTGTTTAGAAATAGGAAATATTTATATGTTATATGTTGTGTGTTTATCAGATTGTGTATCACATTAAAACAATAAGAATAGAATAGAATAGAATAGAATAGAATAGAATAGAATAGAATAGAATAATGATATATAGAATAGAATAGAATAGAATAGAATAGAGTAGAATAATGATATGTAGAATAGAATAGAATAGAATAGAATAGAATAGAATAGAATAGAATAGAATAGAATAGAATAGAATAGAATAGAATTTTATTGGCCAAGTGTGATTGGACACACAAGGAATTTGTCTTGGTGCATATGCTCTCAGTGTACATAAAAGAAAAGATATGTTCATCAAGGTACGTTCATCAATTTAAAGAAATTTAAAAAAGAAAAGAAATTATAGCATCAGAAAACTAACCTTTCTCCAATGAAAACTCCATTCTAAAGAGCTGAAGTCAGTGGTTTATAGCAGTCTTCCTAGCTCTGTTATTGGACAGGGTTTGTAGAAGAGATTTATGTTTCCAGATGGGTATACATTTTAGTTGCTCAAAGTTAACCTGACCATTGGTAGTGAATATGGGAATCTCCTAAAGCTGTCAGATCTAATCATGTGGGTTTTTTCCCCCCCCTCTCTCTACTGAATTCAGTGCCTCTTCTCTTGCAACCCTATAATTTTTAGTTTGGGGATAACTCACCTTCTTAGCTAACATATTCTTTTTATGACCATCAGTTAGGAGTACATAGCTGTATTTTAGCAAACAGGCATTGCCTCTGTGATGCCTAGAAGTGACAGGCTGACTGGCTGGCTGGCTATATGAGAACATTGTCTTGAAGTCCATCTGCTGCTGAACAGAGCGGCTAAAAGAACTTACCGTATTTTTTGGAGCGTAAGACACACTTTTTTCCCTCCTAAAAGAAGCTGAAATTTTGGGTGCATCTTTTACTCTGAATATAACCCCGCCCACACATTGGCCCCCCACCCTTTGGCCTTCATGCATCCTCTTCCTGCCTGCAGAGATTGCCACCGACAATGGTTTGTGTTTTTGGGCTCCGCGCATCGCGTTTTCAGCCTCCAAATATTTTGTTTGAGAGTCTTTCAAGGCTGTGGGGATCACCAAAGCACATCACCTCTGATCGCCGCCTGAAAACGTGATGCGTTTGGAGGCTGAAAAAGCTATGTGCGGTGCCCAAAATGGATACCCGGAACAGCTGCCACCTTCTCTTACCCCTTCCGTGCTTCGCCTGGTTTAGTCACTGGAGCTCCCTCCGATGATCAGTTGTGCTTTTGAAGCTGTTTTTCAGCCCCAACCTGAGTGAAGTGATCTTCCGTGCTTTGCCTGCTTTTCTAATTGCTGATACCTCTGACAATCAGCTGTGCTTTTGAAGCTGTTTTTAGCCCAAACCAGCCCCAACCTCAAAACCAGCGAGCAAACTAATGTGCTGAAGCTGTCCAGGCTAAGGACGCTAATCAGATGAATACCTAGTAGCATATTTCTTTTTTCCTATTTTCCTCCCCAAAAACTAAGCTACGTCTTATACTCTGGTGTGTCTTATAGTCCGAAAAATACGATAAGTCCTTATATTTTTGGGAGACATCAGAAGAAAACCAACTTGCCCTCACAATTCTTTGTTTCCAATCTGAATTTATCAAAAAAGAAGAAGAAAAAATCTGGCAAGGCAAGACAACAGAGTAACATTTTTTTTAGAAGTTCTAAATGGCTTAGGGACTCTGGTTATGAATTTGCTCGAGTCTTAAGAGCTAGAGAAGCAAATCTTTTAAAGACATTCATCTTGATTGAAGCTCGCTTTTTGGAAATGCATTGAAAGGTATTCTTTTAGAGCTAAGATTCCTTGGCTCTCTCTCTTTTTTTCATTCCTTTGAAATGGGGTTGAGGTTTGACCCTTTAATCTGGGTGTTCTGGTGGTATGTGCATATGAATAGCTCTTTAGCTCTATAAATTAATAGTAATTTAAAACTACAGCATGCTATTGCTAGAATACTATGTGCAATTTCTTCCTTCCTTCCTTCCTTCCTGCACTGTACTTATATTCATAAAATTATCAACAATGGCTATTAGGAACAATAGTTAAACAGAATCTCTGTGTTGAAAATTATTATTACCGATTAGATCAAATGTTGTTAGTTGTGAAGTTGTGTCTGACCCATCATGACCCCATGGACAACATTCCTCCAGGCCTTCCTGTCCTCTACCATCCCCCGCAGTCCATTTAAGCTCACTCCTGCTGCTTCAGTTACTCCATCCAGCCACCTCGTTCTCTGTTGTCCCATTCTTCTTTTGCCCTCAATCTTTCCCAGCATTCGGCTCTTCTCCAGTGAGTCCTTCCTTCTCATTAGGTGGCTAAAGTATTTCAGTTTCATCTTCAGGATCTGGACTTCTAAAGAGCAGTCAGGGTTGATCTCCTCTAGGACTGACTTGTTTGTTCGCCTTGCAGGCCAAGGGACTCGCAGGAGTCTTCTCCAGCACCAGAGTTCAAAGGCCTCAATTCTTTGGCGCTCAGCCTTTCTTATGGTCCAACTTTTAGATCAAATACACATGAAATAAAGGATTCCTTTGCCACCACATACATTTGGGATATTTTCACCTTTTCATTCTAGTCTGCCCTCCTAGTATCTCCCATCCAAGTTGTATCTGGGCTCTCTGTGTTTAGTTTTTTTCCTGAGATCAACAGAGATGTACTAGATGGTGTGAGACTAATCTGAGGTTGCCATAACTAAAGATAAAACACACATGCAAGTAGAAAGGTTTTTCAGAAAGAGATCCCTTCAGGGAGGTAGTTGAGAAGGAAACAAGTTGTAAAGAAATAAAGGAAAAATGTGTCACATGAACTACAGAAAGATAGCTGAGGCTAAGCATATGGAAAATACGCTACTCCAAACTATCAAGGAAGGAAGGAAGGAAGGAAGGAAGGAAGGAAGGAAGGAAGGAAGGAAGGAAGGAAGGAAGAAGGAAGGAAGGAAGGAAGGAAGGAAGGAAGGAAGGAGACTCAGAGGAGGAAGGAAGGAGACTCAGAGAAGGAAGGAAGGAGACTCAGAGAAGGAAGGAAGGAAGGAAGGAAGGAAGGAAGGAAGGAAGGAAGGGAGACTCAGAGGGAAGGAAGGAGACTAAGAGAAGGAAGGGAGGAGACTGAGAGAAGGAAGGAAAGAAGGAAAGAAGGAAGGAAGGAAGGAAGGAAGGAAGGAAGGAAGGAAGGAGACTAAGAGAAGGAAGGAAGGAGACAGAGAAGGAAGATAGGTAGGGAGGAAGGAAGGAAGGAAGGAAGGAAAGAAGGAAGGAAGGAAGGAAGGAAGGAATTAGGAGAGAAAGGAAAAGATGGATGGATGATGGATGGATGGACGCAGACCTGATATTCAGTAGGTTCGGACCAGTTCAGGCGAACCGGTAGCAGAGACTGCTGCCCAGCCCACCTGCTTGGACATAATGTCATCCTATTTAGCCATGTTTTTTAGGCCAGGCACATGCGTGGAAGGCATGTGTGCAAGCAAAACTCGCATGTGCATGCATGGCGAACCAGTGGCAACAATGTGTGAAACCCACCTCCTGATGGATGGATGGATAAAAGAGAGGGAGGGAGGGAGGGAGGGAGAGAATAATTTCTGTCTAACTTCCAAGGAAACATAATCAACATATATGTACATGAAATCATCAGTAGTTAGCTAAACAGGAGGGAAACCTTCCTTATCATTGTCTCACTACCTTGTCTCCTCTGCCTCCACATTAGATGTTCATCAGCATTTTTCAGCCACTGCATCATCTGTTCATGACTATAGTCTATGCAGGACCTGACTTCAAATTGGTTAACTCTGTCTTATTTTCGGACATATTTCTTGATGAAGAAATATGAAGATTATTCCCATAGTAGCAAATACTGTTTCAGCCTCATTTAACTCTCACTCATTATTCTACAAATATCGTGGAATTGTCAGCAGGGTAATTGAATCCATTGACAATTAAAAAATCTGCTATCCTTCATATTTAGCGCCAGAAAAGATTGGAGATCATTTTGCAATTTTCCTTTTCGTGGAACTTTCAAAGTCTTATCTGAACTCAAAGTCACGGTTCTTCCAGCCTCGAATCTGATTAATCCTTCTTTCAAAGAAGACGAGGATACAGTATATACAGTACATGTTTAGAAGTGTTTTGTTATTACGTTTATGAATTACGGAATTTTTTTAAGGATTTTTAAGGACGTGAAATTATTCTACTCATAATACTTCTTACACCTCTTACTTTAAAAGGTAAAAGATAAAGGTTCCCCTCACACATATGTGCTAGTCGTTGCCGACTCTAGGGGGCGGTGTTCATCTCCGTTTCAAAGCCGAAGAGCCAGCGCTGTCTGAAGAGGTCTCTGTGGTCATGTGGCCGGCATGACTTAACGCCAAAGGCGCACGGAACGCTGTTACCTTCCCATCAAAGGTGGTCCCTATTTTTTCTACTTGCATTTTTACGTGCTTTCGAAACTGCTAGGTTGGCAGAAGCTGGGACAAGTAACGGGAGCTCATCTCATTACACGGCAGCACTAGGGATTCGAACCGCTGAGCTGCCGACCTTTCGATCGACAAGCTCGACGTCCTAACCCTTGAGCCACCGCATCCCTTACCTCTTACTTCACACCTATTTAAAACTAAGGACTTGGAAAGCTAAATGCTTTTTCCCCCCTCCCCTCTAATCCCAGAAAAGTTCTACATCTCAAAACACTTTGAAGTCTTCAAATTTAAGAGCTAAGCACATTTCTTTATTAGAACTTCAGAAAAAGTCCGTCTTCCTCACTTTTGTCTGGCTTTTAATACTAGGAAACTTTTAAAATTCCCTTCTGCCGGATGTTTGAAAATTTAAAGAAAAAATGAGAAATTATACATGGCGAAGAAAGTTTCATAGAGACTGTCTCGATGTATAATAAATGATCTGAGGATACCATTCATAAATGATTTGATAAGTGTCCAGACTGAATTGGTCCAGAGAATCCAATCAACACAATTATTTGAATAGTCCAATTCAGTGGTGAAATCCAAAAAGATTTTATGCATGGTTTGGTGGGCGTGGTGTGGCTTGGTGGGCGTGGCAGGGAAAGGATACTGCAAAATCTCCCTTCCCACCCCACTCCGGAGGAAGGATATTGCAAAATCTCCATTCCCACCCCACTCCGGGGGAAGGATACTGCAAAATCCCCACTCCCTCCCCACTCCGGGAGAAGAATACTACAAAATCCCCATTCCCTCCCCTCTCCAGGAGAAGGATACTACAAAATCCCCATTCCCTCCCCACTCCTAAAGGAAGGATATTGCAAAATCTCCATTCCTACCCAACTCTGGGACCAGCCAGAGGTGGCATTTGCCAGTTCTCCGAACTACTCTGTCGTGTCCCACCCCCCACTCCGACGAACGAGTCAAGGGAGTCCGTGACAAACTTGGCAACGAAGCCTCTGCAGATTGCCAAGTTCCTTTGAGGTTTATCAGGGCAGGCAGGAGTCCAAGTTGTGACTTCAGCGATAGGGTCCGGTATCAGCAAACTCGATAAGACTTTGCTTGACTCAAGGTTGGAATGCCAAAAGCAGGTCCTTTATATAGGCTGTGGGGTGTGCCTCCGTGACTCAGCATTTATCCAGGCCTGCCCCACCCCTCCTTCTGCTGGCGTTGCCTCTCAGATCTCTGGAAGCGAGGGTCCTCCCACTTTGAATTGTTTTCAGCTGGATCTGCTGGCAGCTTCTGGGAAAGGGAGGGGTCAGAGGGAGTAGGGCTGAATAATTCCAGCACCTGGCTGACGTCCTGCTCTGACGGCTGAGCCAAAGGAACATACGCTGTACAAGTGAGGTTTATCGGGCTTGTCCTCCCACTCCTGGAATCTTCTCTGGGCATGGGGCCAGGGCCGGGGGCTGGAGGCATGACAGGCCATTAATCTTCATTATCAGACTCGGAGTCTGATAACAGGCCCGGTTGGAGACGGGAGGGGCCCGGCTGAGGAGAGGAGGGAGGACGAGTCACAACATACTCAAAATTTCTGATACCGGTTCAGAACCTGCTGGATTTCATCCCTGGTTCAGTTAATCCCTCTGGGAGGAGGAATGGTAGAACTTGGGGGTAGAGTTAAAAAGGGGATCACCCAAGAATCCTAACTTAGTCATAAGTGAACTAAGACCAAACTTCTTTGAATGCTGTTGACTCTTATCTAATTCTAGGCGCATCTTGACCGTTAGTTGAGAAGATTCCTGTGCATAGACTTTTAGCAATAAATCAGTTTAATGGAACCTTTGTGTGCACACCTGGTCTTTAGTTTCTTCTGGATTGATCTGATTATTTAATTGCTTCCAAACACTGCAAAAAAAAAAAAAAAAAAAAAAGGAAAGGAAAGGAAAACACCCTCCCCCAATTCATTCTTTCTTTTGGTGACTTAAAATATTCTAACATTTCAAGTCAAAACACCATTTCAAATCTAGACAAAGTTTTTTTTGGAATGAAAGTGGCAATTCCAAATGAATCAAAGCAAAACTACGGACCCAACGGCTCAACTTTCCCTATGTACATCCCTAGATGTAGTTGTCTATATGTTACCGCCTCCTGGAAGCTATATTATCTACTTAATAATCAAAACAACCTATCAATCTCCCAGTGACAAGGTATTCAATACTTTGCCTTTCTTCGCAACTACAGTATCGCTGTATATTAGTGTTGTGACTTCAGCCCCCGAACCTGGCCCCATGCCCGAAAGTGACTCCGATAGTGAGGGGGAAGGGCCAGTAAGGCTTACCTCGGGAGCACCTATTCCTTTGGCCCAGCTCCAGGAGCCAGAACCAGACCAGTCGGAGGACGTAATGAGGCTGTCATCCCCTGATTCCTCCCTTCCTCAGGCTACGCCTTCAGACCCAGCTGATAATAATAATAATCCAGCTTGGATTGACTCGCGCTTCAGAAGATTAGAGAGGCAGCGTCATCAAAGGGAAGGATGGGATATATAAGGAGCTTTGGGACTGCTCTCATTCCACGGGAAGCAAAAATTAGCTGAACCGTTTCAAAGAGACCTGAAAGTCTTACTCTGTGAGTCATTTGTTTGAACTTTGGCAGGCAGCTGCAATTTCCCCACCCCTGCTTCTGCTGTTCCCGCCTCTCCTGCCTATGAAACCTAGGGTCCAACCAAGCCTGATTGCCATCAGCTGGGTCTGCAGGTGTGGCCTGGGTGGGGGGAGAGTCAGGGGACGGAGGCCTCATTATCTCTTCCACCTGGCCTGCCTCTGGCTCCTGGAGCTGAGCCAGGGAAGCCGGTGCTCCGAGGTAAGTCCTGATGGCCCTTCCCCCTCACTGTCCAAGTCATTTTCTGGCAGCAGGCCCAGCTCCAAGTCACTTTCTGGCAGGAGGGCCAGCTCGGGGGGCGCAGACACAACAGGTAGGCCTATTTTTCACCCTCCCAGAGCCTCTGTGTGAGCCATGTACTTACCTGGCATCCAAAACTGGCTGCATGGAGACTCCTGGGAGGGGGAGGGGCAGCATGGGCATATGTGCGCATCTCCTGCATGTGCAGCGGAGACCCAAAAATCAGATGGCCAGTGGGAGGTGTGTGTGCATGCACGGTAGACTTGACCTATGGTAATGGCTCACGTGCCCACAGAAATGGCTCCGCATGCCATAGGTGGCATGCATGCCATAGGTTCACAATCACGGATATAGGACGTGATAGTGCCAGGGTGGGTGGCTTGGCCCAGACACTGGTCAGTACTACTGGTTCGTCCGAACCGGTCTGAACCAGCAGCAACTTTTAGATCTCTCACAAGAGAAAAGGCATCGTAGACTCAGCTGAATTCAAACTTTCAAACTCATCTTACAATGAGGAACACAGAGAAGAAACCAACAGATTAGCCATGTCACCCTTTATTTTTCTTCTCTCCTTTAATTATGTATAATTAGGTTGTGGACTGTTGAGCAGGGTACCCTATGCATGAACACGACTAGTCATGATCAAGCAATGATCATAAAGCTCAAATATACAGTTGCAGCATGTCATCAGGTTACAATACTGTAGCATCCCTGTAGATTCCCCACAAGCCATAATTTAGTAGTCCTTTTATACATTAGCTACAGAGCTCAACCAATCAGGATGCTTGCATGATGCAGCACAGCCTTAAAGCAATATCATGCCTTTCTACAAACATACATAGTTAGTTTATATATTGCCTGGCCAACTAGTTAGGCAAATAACAATTTCCTGACAAGCACCGATAAAGATAAGGGTTGGCAATGCAAATAAATGGCCATGAATAAAAGGCAAGGAATCAGTGCAGCCACTTATTTGCAAACACAAAGAGGGTGCCCTTGAATAAACTTTTCAATTACAATTCAACACTAGATAGGCAATTCCTTTTGACCTTTCTGTCGTTTTTTATTTCTTTAAATAATTTTGTTGGTGTCTATTTAAGTATGGCCAGTCCTTCCTCTATTTAACAGCATAACAGGGTTGGAAGGGACCTTGGAGGCCTTCTTTATTTCTTTATTTCTTTATTTATTCACATTTTTATACCGCCCTATCTCCCAAGGGACTCAGGGCAGTGTACAGCCTGGTAAAAACATACATATAAATACAGAATAAAACATCAATTAAAAAACTTATTAAATAAGGCCAAATATTTAAAAATAGCAATAAAAATAATAAAACCCCGTTAAAACCAAATTCAAAATTTAAAATTCTAGTCCAGTCATGCGCAAATAAATAGATGTGTCCTAAGCTCGCGGCGAAAGGTTCGAAGGTCAGGAAGTTGGCGAAGTCCTGGGGGAAGTTCGTTCCAGAGGGTGGGAGCCCCCACAGAAAAGGCCCTTCCCCTGGGTGTCGCCAGTCGGCACTGCCTGGCCGACGGCACCCTGAGGAGTCCATCCCTGTGAGAGCGCACGGGTCGGTGAAAGGCAATCGGTGGCAGCAGACAGTCCCGTAAGTAACCCGGCCCTATGCCATGGAGCGCTTTGAAGATAATTACCAGAACCTTGAAGCGCACCCGGAAGGCCACAGGTAGCCAGTGCAGTCTGCGCAGGAGAGGTGTCACATGGGAGCCACGAGGGGCTCCCTCTATCACCCGCGCAGCTGCATTCTGGACTAACTGGAGACTCCGGGTGCTCCTCAAGGGGAGCCCCATGTAGAGAGCATTGCAGTAATCCAGACGAGATGTCATGAGAGCATGAGTGACCGTGCATAGGGCATCCCGGTCTAGAAAGGAGCGCAACTGGCGAACCAGGCGCACCTGGTAGAAAGCTCTCCTGGAGACGGCCGTCAAATGGTCTTCAAAGGACAGCCGTCCATCCAGGAGAACGCCCAAGTTGTGCACCCTCTCCATTGGGGCCAATGACTCGCCCCCAACAGTCAGCCGCTGCTGTAGCTGACTGTACCGGGATGCCGGCATCCACAGCCTAATCCAACCCCTACTCATGCAGCAGACCCTGTACCATTTCAGACAAACAGTTGTCCAATCTCTTCTTAAAAACCTCCAGTGATGGTGCACCCACAACTTCTGAAGGCAAACCGTTGCACGGATTAATTTTCTCACTGTCAGGAAATTTCTCCTTAGTTCTAGGTTGCTTCTCTCCTTGATTAGTTTCCATCCATTGCTTCTTCTCCTACCCTCAGGTGCTTTGGAGAATAGTTTGACCCCCTTGTTCTCATAGGAAACCCCTCAAATATTGGAAAACAGCTATCAAATCACCCCTAGTCCTTCTTTTCATTAGACTAGACATACTCAATTCCTCCAAGTGTCTCTGCCCCATTTTGTTGTGACCAAGGCCCAAATAGTAATTGCCAAACACAATTCAGTCCTGAACAAACTTATTTTATTAAAACAGTTGAGAATTAATTCATTCTCACCTTAGTCCAAAACAAATTCTTTATCAGCAACCTTTGTTGTCTTTGGCAACCTGCCAAAGGCTTTTCTTGGAAACCCCCCACAATGTTCAAGAGACGCTGACAAGAAGCAATGGAATTCAACGTTGCTTTTCCACAAAGAACCCAATGGCTCATTGCTGCTCTTTTAAGCCTTATGGGAATGGCCAATCATCTTCTGGCCTCACTCCTGAGTCGTCCTTTTTGCTTCAGCTACTCTTGCCTTCTGGCAGCTCTTTGCATGCGTGCACTAGGAACAGGCTCCTCCTATTCCTCTCCTCTCTGCTGTCTGTCTCTGGAGGCTCCGGAGTCCGCGCATCACTCCCAGATGACCTTGGCCCCATCTCTGCCTCCGACGCAGAGCTCTCGTCCGAGTCTTCCCCCGACTCCAGGACTAGCCCATCGTTCTCCCCAGCCTCCTCAGTGTCTGACTCCACTGCCAGGCAAACTCTGCCCACCATCAGAAGTTCAGTCCTGATGAGGCTCAGCCTTCCATTCTTCCAAAGTCAGTAAAATGAGGATCCAAATTGTTGGGGGCAATATGCAAACAATGCTGACAGTGTAAATGTACAGACACTCAGAGAGGGACTGTAAAGTTCTATGGGGTGATATATATGTCTAATAAACAAGAGAGAGAGAGAGAGGGAGAGGGAGGGAGGAAGGGAGGGAAAGAGAGAGAGGGAGAGGGGGAGGGGGAGAGGGGGAGAGAGAGAGAGATGGTAGATGATATAGACAGACAGAAAGATTGATATAGATGACAGAGATACAGATAGATGACAGAGACAGATAAGGCACATGATAGTTAGAAGATACAAGAGATAGATAGATAGATAGATAGATAGATAGATAGATAGATAGATAGATAGATAGATAGATAGATATAGACAGAGATAGAGATAGATGACAGATAGAGATAGATGAAAGAGGCAGAGACATGATAAATAGATAGACAGACAGAGAGATATGATTGATTGATTGATAGATAGATAGATAGATAGATAGATAGATAGATAGATAGATAGATAGATAGATAGATAGATAGATAAATAGATAAATAGATAAATAGATAAATAGAGACAGAAAGATAGATATAGATGACAGAGATAGATGAAAGAGGCAGAGATGTGATAGATAGATAGATAGATAGATAGATAGATAGATAGATAGATAGATGATAGATGATAGATGATAGATAGATAGATAGATAGATAGATAGATAGATAGATAGATAGATAGATAGAGACAGTAGAGACAGAGATACAGCAGATAGATAGAAGATAGATAGATAGATAGATAGATAGATAGATAGATAGATAGATAGATAGATAGATGGATGGATGGATGGATGGATGGATGGATGGATGGATGGATGGATGGATGGATGGATGGGTGGGTGGGTGGGTGGGTGGGTGGGTGGGTGGGTGGGTGGGTGGGTGGATGGATAGATAGATAGATAGATAGATAGATAGATAGATAGATAGATAGATAGATAGATAGATAGATAGATAGATAGATAGATAGATGGATAGATGATAGAGACAGAGAGATATAGAGAAAGAGGTATTACTTTCCAATAATTTTCTTCTACTTATTTTTCTGCACTGTGTTAAGAAGCAAAATGGCTTGGAATCAGCCTAAATTTTGATCATATTAACCATCATCTGATCCTCCTTTATCCCTCCAGAACCAGGCCAGATAATACCCGTCTGGCTTTTTCTGGGGGAAAGGGGATTGACAGTCTGCTCATCAACAATGATTATACTAACAATTTAAGAGATTATTCCAATCACCAGCCACATGTCAGATATAACTGAGGCTAAGCTGAAGATCTGCTTTCTCCTTCAACTAGCTGCTTCACTGTAATAATAAAGCAATTGTCAAACTGGGTGGCAAGAGGATTTTGCTATTATCAGTATTTGTTACAATTCTGGAAACCCAATGAATGTGTTGTTGTTGCTGTTGTTTGTTTCCAATGCGTTGTCCAATATATTTCTGCCCCACAATAAATCACAGATATGAAAGCATAAAAATAAAGATATTGTGGGAAGAAATATCCATCTGGTTCAGTTATAAGCCAGGAAAAAGACACTGGAAACATGGAAGCTGATGGGAAGATGGTTTATTGTTAAAGCAGAACCATGTGAGTTTGTGGTTCTGGGCAGCTGACAAGATGGAATTGAGGGGGTGGGGGGAGGGTTATATCATCTTTGGCTTTGCATTTGAGCTTCCTGTTCCTGTGCAAGAACATGTATTCTATAGGCTGTTATCAGACTCCTATTGTTATGTATTCATGTTTGTACCTTTAAATATTTGAGCGGGAAATCAGCACGTTGCTGATTGGACGAAGCCTCCAGCAGAACTGTATAAAAGGAGAGGTTTTTCCCCCAGCCTGTTGCTGGGTTCACCATATATTAAAGAGCTGTTGTCACTACCCTGGTCTCCAGCCTCGTTACTTCCAGAACTTAACATTGGCGACGAAGGTGGGATTTCGAGGCTAAGGAGAACCAGAACCGAGCTGAAGCACGCACGATAGAACCGAACCCAGCAATTCAGGGCAGAAAACGCGGAGATGGCCAGTTACACTCCGCCCGCACCGTTTGACCCAGCCAGAGAGAAATGGGGAACGTATATGACCCGTTTCGAAAGCTTTCTAGAAGCCAACGAACTGCAGGGAGTTCCAGATAACCGCAAAAGGGCTTATTTCTTAAGCCACTGTGGTCCGGAGGTCATCGATATTGCGGAAGCCTGGCAGAGCCAACGCCGATACAATCGGTATCGGGGCCAACTCTGCAAACCCTACTAAAAACCACTGCACCCACACCGTCCAAATACGTGCGGCGGTTTGAATTGAGAGCGAAGACAGATGGAGGCGAATCCATCGGTGACTACATGGCCGCCCTAAGGAAAGCGTCCAAGGACTGCGGGTACCGAGACCTGACGAGGTGCTGCTCGAGCAACTCATCCGAGGGTCAAAGACATCCGTTTGCGGCGCGGCTGCTAGCAAGAGCAACCTAACGCTGGCCAACGCTCTGGACGAAGCCAGAGCACATGAAATGTCCACCCAAGCGGCGGAGACACTGCAAAAGCCTCTCCCACCAAAGGCGAGCACAAAGCCGGCTCCAGTGCACCAGGAGGAGATTCAGACCGAATCCGACGGTGACGGTGAGGATGAGGAAGGGGTCTGCCGAACCGAAAAGCGCGACAAAGAGGACCGAGACGAATGCGGAAGCTGCGGAGGTCAACACCAGCGCCAACGCTGCAAGTTTAAGGACGCAACATGTCGGCGGTGTGGAAAGAAGGGGCACCTAGCTCAAGTCTATCGAGCTCCCCAACCTTCCCGCCGAAAATTCAAATCGGCCAATCAGAGCGCGGGATCGGAAAGGCGACCGCGATTGGCTCAAATAAGAAAGCGCGATTCAAACCAAACGACTGTAGTCATAGGCCACGCCTCAACCCGAGTGGAGAAGAAGATCTTCACCAAACCTAAAATAGAGGGAGTAAGGTGCCGACTCGAAGTGGACACCGGGTCAGCCATCACCATCATGTCCTGGGACACTTTGGTGAAGTCACTGCCATCAGTCGCGAAGCGCCACCTGCAATCCCAACGGTTACGGGTCCACGATTACCAGGGAAATCGAATCCCTGTTCGAGGGACCACCTCCGTCCGCGTCGAGTACGGACCTCACAAGAAGACCCTGCCCATCACAATCGTCGAGGGGACTCTGCCTAGTTTGCTAGGACTAGACTGGTTTCGCGCACTGGGCATGGGAGTGACTGGCATCTACAGAAGTGACTGCAACCTGAAAGACATACTCTTGAGCGAGTTCGAAGATGTCTTCAAGGACTGCCTGGGCAAGTACAAGGGGACCCCTATTTCCTTCAACTTAGACCCCCAGGTAGCTCCCATTAGGCTAAAGGCGAGGAGAGTCCCTTTTGCCCTTAAGCCAAAAATTGACAAGGAGCTAGATAAGCTCATAAATCAGGGATTTTGGTGCCAGTCGATCACGCAAAGTGGAGACGCCAATCGTCACACCCATAAAACCAGATGGGTCAATTAGAATTTGCGCTGACTACAAGGCGGCTAAACAAAGCCTTACAGAAAAGCGCTTACCGGTTCCGTGGTGCAACACTTACTGCACTCTCTGGGGCAAGGGCAGGTATTTGCAAAGTTAGACTTGGCCCAAGCCTACCAACAACTGCCCGTGAGACGCCAACACAGCCAAGCCCAAACAATTGTAACTCACAGGGGCATTCAGGTGCACCCGACTACAATTTGGGGTGAGTGTGGCACCGGGGTTGTTCCAAAACTTAATGGAACGACTTCTGCAAGGGCTCCCAGGGGTAGTTCCCTACTTCGATGATGTCTTGATATCAGCGGAAAACGTAGAGGAACTGGGAGAGCGGTTAAGAAAGGTTCTGAGCATTTTCCGGCAGCGGACTAAAGGTGAAAGCAAACAAATGCCACATAGGGTCGAATCCGAATTCTTGGGCTACCGAATAGACAAGAAGGGAATTCACCCCACTGAGAGCAAAGTCAAGGCAATCAGAAAGGCCCCAGCGCCCAAAAACAAAGCAGAGCTACAGGCATTCCTGGGGCTAGTGAATTTTTACGCGGTCTTTTTAAAAAACAAAGCGACCGTTGCTGAACCGCTGCACAAGCTTCTAGGAAAAAATACTGTTTGGTCTTGGGGAAAGTCGGAAAGTAGGGCTTTTGAAACAGTAAAAAACCTGCTTTCAAGCGATAGCCTGCTCATCCAATATCATAACTCATTGCCCCTAGTGCTGGTTTGCGATGCCTCCCCTTACGGGGTGGGGGCTGTGCTCAGCCACAGACTTCCAAACGGCACAGAAGCCCCTATAGCCTTCTACTCTAGAACAATGTCCCCCCCAGAGAGGAACTATAGCCAGTTAGATAAAGAAGCGCTAGCAATTGTGTCAGGGTGAAAAATTCCACGAATATGTATTTGGGCGGATTTTGAAATTGTGACTGACCACAGACCGCTGTTAGGAATACTGGCAGGAGACCCCAACGCCTGTGGCACTTTCGCCACGATTGACTCGATGGACTATTTTCTTAGCCGCTTATTCGCACAAGCTGCAGCATCGGCCAGGAAAAGAAGTGGGGCATGCGGACGCTTTAAGCAGATGCCCTCTAGCAGAGGCGATCAAGACCCCACCGGGACGCCTGTCCTGCTGATTGACTCTTGGACTCAGGCCCAGTCACATCTAAGGAGGTGGCTCGCATCATACCGACATTGTGATAAGGACTGTACTCGGATGGGTACAAGAGGGTGGCCCGCGCTGCGCGAAAGGTTTAAGGAATTTGTAAAAAGCGTGATGAGCTCTCGGCTCAAGGGGTGCCTATTATGGGGTGATCGTGGTAATCCCGGATAAATTAAGGGAAAGGTATTGGACCTCCTCCACGAGGGTCACCCAGGGATCGTAAGGATGAAGGGGCTAGCAAGAAGCTATGTGTGGTGGCCACTCATGGATTCAGAAATTGCTGAGAGGGTAGGGAAATGCCAGGCTTGCCAAGAGTCCAGACCTACCCCAACGGCCCCAGTCAGGAATGGGAAAACCCCAAGGGCCCTGGTCAAGAATCCACATTGATTTTGCTGGGCCTTTCCACGGCCAAACTTTCCTAGTGGTTGTCGACGCATTCTCTAAATGGTTGAAATCATACTTATGAAATCCACTACGGCCGAGGCAGTAATCGCAGCCCCGCGCCACCTATTCGCAACCCACGGGTTGCCTGACACTCTGGTGTCCGACAACGCCCGCAATTCACGGCAGCCCAGTTTGAGGAATACTTGGCAGAGGAGGGCATCCGCCATGCCCTCTCTGCGCCTTTCCACCCTGCGTCGAATGGCCTTGCAGAGCGTTCCGTCCGGAGCGCTAAGGAGGCATTGGCCAGGCTCAAGCCAGGAGACTGGCAAGCAAAGTAGATTTCTTTCTGGCCATTCAGCACAGTACCCCAAGCACTGCTACAGGCAGAAGCCCAGCTGAACTATTGATGGGACGGAAGCTCCGGTGCCCACTTGACCGTTTGAATCCCCATTACACACCAGAGGGTTACCAGGGGGAAATAGAAAAAACGAGAGGAATGGATATAGGCGACAGAGTGTGGGCCCGCAACTATGGGGACGGCCCAAGCTGGCTCGCAGGGCAAATCATAAAAGCGACCGGTCCAAAGTCATACTTGGTCGAATTACAAGACAACCGAGTATGGAGGCGCCACATAGATCAGATAAGGAAACGAATAACAGAACAACCCGAACCAAACGAGACAGATAGTGACCAATCCTTATTTGAACCCACAGCTGACCATAACCCGGAGGCGCAAGACTTAGCTGAGGTCCCGGAGGTCCAGCGACGCCATCAGGTTCCCGAGGGAATCGGCAGGGAAAATTACAAAAGTAATCCAGGGCCCGTTGGCCTAGAGAAAGAGCTGGGAGGAGAAAACAGCCCCTCCGACCAGCTCAAAACACCACCCAGAACTGAACCGCGCAGGTCTGAAAGAACTAGGAGACGCCCAGGTTATTTGCGTGACTACGTCGAATAATAACATGTAAATAAAATGTAAATAGAGGCAAAGTGTTTTCTGGGAGGGGAGGAGTGTTATGTATTCATGTTTGTACCTTTAAATATTTGAGCGGGAAATCAGCACGTTGCTGATTGGACGAAGCCTCCAGCAGAACTGTATAAAAGGAGAGGTTTTTCCCCCAGCCTGTTGCTGGGTTCACCATATATTAAAGAGCTGTTGTCACTACCCTGGTCTCCAGCCTCGTTACTTCCAGAACTTAACACCTATGGGTCCATCTAAAGGTTAAGTAGGGGTCATAGCTGGCTCTATAGGCAAAGTACAAATCCTAGGGGTTTGTCTGAGCTACGTTTGGTTGAAGTTTGGACTGCTCTGAGATGATACAATGGCTGAAATACCCTTAGAAATGTAGTGAATTCTGTGTCTTCTGCTAAATGGTAGTGGGTTAATTTTATTTTATTTATTTATTTATTACATTTGTATATCGCCCTTCTCCCAAAGGATTCAGGGCGGTTCACAGCCAGTTAAAAAGTACAATAAATACAAATTAAGAACAGACTAAAATTTATATAAATAATGGCCAGAATATTAAAAACTAAACAATATAAAACTAAAACCCCATTTAAAATTACTTATTCAGGCTAGCCCAGCTCAATGAAATAAAAGAGTCTTCACTCACGGTGGAAAGTCCGAAGGTCGGGGAGTTGGCAAAGCCCTGGAGGCAGCTCATTCCAGAGGGCAGGAGCCCCCACAGAGAAGGCCCTCCCCCTGGGAGTCGCCAGTCGACATTGTTTCACCGATGGCACCCCAAGGAGGCCCTCCCTGTGGGAACGCACAGGTCAGTGGGAGGCTGTTTGTGGCAGTAGGCGGTCCCGTAAATAGCCCGGTCCTAAGCCATGGAGCGCTTTAAAGGTGGTAACCAGCACCTTGAATTCTATTATGTCCTGAAGGATCATGTCCTGTTCTTAATTCCATCAACCTGAAGGTCTTTTGTTTTGTAGATAGGCTGGCCCAATCTTTCTTAATGGGCACAAAATATCTGCTGAGGGGGGAGAGGGCTAAGTTGAGTCTGCTTTCTATCTTTTTTAAAAAACAAAACAAAACAAGTTTCTCCATTTCTCATTTAGGGAAATATAATATCTTGCCTTTTTAATATTCCACAAAATATTTCATTCTTCTAGGAAGGAGGCTTCCCACAGTATGCTTAAACTTGATTCTGAAATATAAACTTTTAGTTATAATTTTGCTGTTTCCAAAAAAAAAAAAAATTAAAAAGGGAAATCACTCAGATCAGAAGAAAGACTGTCAAAGTAAAGGAAGAAAGAAAGAGCCTGTTTGATGCTATGGTGCTGGTCTAGAAACTAGGAAACTGTGAGTTCTAGTTCTGCCTTAGCCATGAAAGCAGGCTGGATGACCTTGGGCCAATCACTGTTCTAGTTCTGCCTTACAGGTAAAGACAGCACTAGGATGAGAAGCAAAATGTCTTCAAAGAAAAATAAGAATATCCAGTTGCCTCCTGAAAAAACACCTTTGGGACAACCATGACCTGGATGATGGAGAATCTCTACAGACTTCTAGTTATGTAATTTGGGATAAATAGAATAGAATAGAATAGAATAGAATAGAATAGAATAGAATAGAATAGAATAGAATAGAATAGAATAGAATAGAATTTTTTATTGCCCAAGTATGATTGGACACACAAGGAATTTGTCTTGGTGCATATGCTCTCAGTGTACATAAAAGAAAAGATACCTTCATCAAGGTACAACACTTACAAGACTTAATGATAGTCATAGGGTACAAATTTAACACTTAATGATAGTCATAGGCTACAAATAAGCAATCAGGAAACAATCAATATCAGTATAAATCATAAGGTTACAAGCAACAAAGTTACAGTCATAAGTGCAAGGAGATGGGTGATGGGAACGATGAGAAGATTAATAGTAGTGCAGATTTAGTAAATAGTTTGACAGTGTTGAGGGAATTATTTGTTTAGCAGAGTGATGGTATTCAGGAAAAAGCTGTTCTTGTGTGTAGTTGTTCCGATGTGTAGTGTTTTATAGCGTCGTTTTGAGGGTAGGAGTTGAAACAGTTTATTTCCAGGATGTGAGGGGTCTATAAATATTTTCACAGCCCTCTTTTTGACTCATGCATATACATGTCCTCCATGGAAGGCAGGTTGGTAACAATTGTTTTTTTCTGCAGTTCTAATGATCCTCTGAAGTCTGTGTCTGTCTTGTTGGGTTGCAGAACCAAACCAGGCAGTTATAGAGGTGCAGATGACAGACTCAATAATTGCTCTGTAGAACTGGATCAGCAGCTCCTTGGGCAGTTTGAGCTTTCTGAGTTGATGCAGAAAGAACATTCTTGTGCTTTTTTGATGACGTTTTTGATTTTAGCTGTCCATTTTAGATCTTTGAGATATGGTAGAACCTAGAAATTCGAAGGTTTCTACTGTTGATACTTTGTTGTCTAGTATTGTGAGAGATGGAAGTATGGAAGGGTTTCTCCTAAAGTCTACCACCATTTCCATGGTTTTGAGTGTGTTCAGTTCCAGATTGTTCCGGTCGCACCACGAGGCTAGTCATTCAACCTCCTGTCTGTATGAGGATTCATCATTGTCTCGAATGAGACCGATCACTGTTGTGTCACAACACAAGACTGTTGTGTTGTGAACCCCCTTTGAATGGTGTGGGAGTAGGAATGGATTTCCAGAGGGAAAAAAATGCAGACTACAGGAGCCAGGTGACCCTGACGACACAGATAAACCTCCAAGTGCTTCAACAACCTTCTAAAAGGATGCAAAGGACCAGCTGTCTGCAAGGAATATAAATCCTTCCATCCCCTACTATCCTGTCAGAGCTGAAGAAGCTTCTTGGGTGAGAAGCGAAACGTCTTCAAAGAAAAACAAGGAAGTCCACCTGCCTCCAGAAAAAGCACCTTTGGGACAACCATGGCCTGGATGACTGAGAATCTCTACATGTGTTTTGAGTGGGAAGCAGGAAAAGACCGAGTAGTGTTCAGGTACAATGGAAAGATATGCACGAGAGAAAGTACTTTTGTACTTTCTACCCTCTACCTTCAATGCAAATAATTCAATCCCGACCCAATTGTTTGCAAATTTTTAACTTTAATCAGAACTAAATGAGATTTCTATCTTAATTTGCTCTTTAAAGTTTTCCTGCTGAAATAAAGAGATAGCTTCATTAAAGAAGAAAGAGTGTCAATTCCAATTTTCCTGCTTGTGAATTTTAATGACTCTTAAAGTGATGAAGAATGGAAGAAGGAAGGAAGGAAGGAAGGAAGGAAGGAAGGAAGGAAGGAAGGAAGGAAGGAAGGAGAAAACATCCATATTTATGATATACAGATATATTTGGTTCAATAAATTAACCAAGAGCTCATTTTTTCTTATATATGCTTTAGGTTATGATTAAATTATTGCCTCAACTCTCTTTCTGCTTTTGCAATTAATTAGCACTAGGACAAATGATTGTAGATTACATTTTGAACAAGCAGGAATCTGAGATGAGAAAAGAGCTATTTGCACCAATAAGAGAGATTGATATGTTAAATTAGTGGCAGGTAGCAGAAACTTTGGAGAATTCTCCAGAACTATAAATGCTCTTGAAGAGCACCTTAAATGACAAAAAAGAAAAGAAAAAAGAAAAGAAAGAAAACCTCAGGAGAAAGTGAGAAAGGAGAATGAGCTCTCCTTCGAGTACGGGTTTTAAGAACTGAAGGATGATATAAGCCAGCAAAGAAAGTAATCAGAAGAAAAAGTATTTGTACACACACACACACACACACACACACACACACACACACAGAGTTAACTGATTATGGGGGGTGGAGGTGGGGAGAAAGGGAAGAGAATGGATAAGGTGGATAGGGGCTGTGGTAGCTCAGGCTGGTAAGAAGCCTGTTATTAGAACACAGCAGCCTGCAATTACTGCAGGTTCAAGCCCGGCCCAAGATTGACTCAGCCTTCCATCCTTTATAAGGTAGGTAA
The DNA here is from genome assembly GCF_028640845.1 of Ahaetulla prasina. Taxonomy (NCBI): domain Eukaryota; kingdom Metazoa; phylum Chordata; class Lepidosauria; order Squamata; family Colubridae; genus Ahaetulla; species Ahaetulla prasina. The sequence goes on along the minus strand of NC_080546.1, from coordinate 85,309,792 downwards.
AATGAGGACCCAGATTGTTGGGGAGCACGAAGCTGAAGCCTGAAGATGACGAATGAGACTTCGTCGAAACGTCGCCAAGACACTTCCAATTTTCTCCCGCGTAAAATTGGAAGTGTCTTGGCGACGTTTGACGAAGTCTCATTCGTCATCTTCAGGCTTCAGCTTCGTGCTTCTGGGAGCAATGTGTGATTGCAGCTGTTTCTTCCTTTTTAACTGCTAGTGGGAGTTTGAACTGATTGGGTGGGAGCTTGGCTGTGCTCTGATTGGATGTGGGTTTTGTGCTCTGATTGGCTGGGGTGTGTCCTGTTTGGATGGGGGCTTGGTTGTGCTCAAATTGGTCTGAGTTGCAGGGGGATCTGAGCTCAGACCAATTGGTCTGACAACTCAGACCAATTTGAGCACAACCAAGCCCCCATCCAAACAGGACACACCCCCAGCCAATCAGAGCACAAAAAAACCCACATCCAATCAGAGCACAGCCAAGCTCCCACCCAATCAGTTCAAACTCCCACTAGCAGTTAAAAAGGAAGAAACAGCTGCAATCACACATTGCTCCCAGAAGCACGAAGCTGAAGCCTGAAGATGACGAATGAGACTTCGTCGAAACGTCGCCAAGACACTTCCAATTTTACGCGGGAGAAAACCCGAATAACCAAAGACCTACATACAAACACCCGCGAAAACCTCAGAAAACAAATATATATATATATATATATATATATATTAAAGGAAGCTGAATTGGAAGAAATGCAAAGAAGACAGCAACATCAAGACAGCATTCTGCACAAACAGAAAAATATCCACCATCCTAAGAAACCCCAAAGACAAAATTGAGTTAGAAAATCAAGGAGTATATGAAATCCCATGCACTGCCTGCCCCACCACATACATTGGACAAACCAACAGAAGAATAAGTGCACGCACTGAAGAACACAAGAACTCATTCAAAAAAGAGGAACCAACTTCTTCCCTGGTCCAACACTTTAAAGTCACAGGACATGATATTGACTTTAAAAAGACCAGAACTATCGCCAAAACTGAACACTTTAACAACAGAATAATCAGAGAAGCCATCGAGATAGAAAAACGCCCACACAGCATGAACAAACGAGATGACACCTCCCGCCTACCAGCCATTTGGGAACCCGCCCTTATTGACAAACGAGTCCCTAACACGAGGAATGACACCAGACCCACACTCACAAGGTCCACACAGGATGTCACCACCGCACATCCACCCAGAAAGCAGACCCAAACCCATACTGATCATGAAGCACGACCAAGGACCAGAAGCCAGACCACAGCTGCAACATTAGCCATTTCAAACCCCTCCAATCCATTCATGCAGCAGACTGACACCCACTATGAAGATGTAGCACGACCACAAAGCCAAACAACAGCTATGCAGCTCACCAGCTCAAATCCCCCTGCAGCACAGACTAGACTAAGCACAACCAAGCCCCCACCAACACAGGACACACCCCCACCCAATCAGAGCACAGAAAAACCCCCATCCAATCAGAGCACAGCCAAGCTCCCACCCAATCAGTTCAAACCCCCACTAGCAGTTAAAAGAAAGAAACAGCTGCGATCACACATTGCTCCCAGAAGCACGAAGCTGAAGCCTGAAGATGACGAATGAGACTTCGTCGAAACGTTGCCAAGACATTTCCAATTTTACACGGGAGAAAACCCGAACAACCAAAGACCTACATAGATAGATAGATAGATAGATAGATAGATAGATAGATAGATAGATAGATAGATAGATAGATAGATAGATAGATATATTAAAGGAAGCTGAATTGGAAGAAATGCAAAGAATCTGCAAAGTCTAAGAATAAAAGTCAAGGGACACCGTTAAAAAAAAAGTGGGACTAAAATTTAATATAAGGAAGTCCAACTTAATAACAACTGGTATATCAACAATCTTAAAATTGAAAATGGAGATATTAAAGTGTTGGTTAGCTTCTGCCTTTTAGGATCAGCTGTTAACAGTAAAGGAAAAAGCACTCAAGAAATACACCACTTATTAGAACACGGTAGGAGGAGAACTTGGAAAAGATACTGAGATGCTGTAATGTGTCTTTATCTACAAAGGTTAAAATTGTGCAAGCAGTGGTACTCCCTGTGACACACTGTGGAGCCAAACACTGGACTTTGAAGAAGCAACATAAGACATGATACGTATTGACACTTCTGAACTTTCACGTTGGAGAGGACTCCTGAGAACATGGTGGACATGATGAGAACATGATGGGTGGGTGGGTGGGGCCTACCACAATTGGTGCTACAGATTCGCCCGAATTGGACAGAACCGGCTGAATCCTACCACTGTATATCCTCAATAAGGCTCTGTGTGTGTGTGTGTGTGTGTGTGTGTGTGTGTGTGTGTGTGTATTCTCTCAGTAAGACCAACAGGAGATTAAAAATTCACCAAGCATCTTTATTGCAAAGCACCTGACATCGTCTGGGATTTAATCTGAGCTAAACACCATAAAAATGCCTTCAATAATAATAGAATGGAAAATACGAAATGGAACCTTATTTGGAAAAGTAAGTGGGTGAAAAATAATATGGTATAATGAGAAAGAATTTATAAATCAAAATCAACCTTAGAATATGACAGAGAGAGGAAGCTTACAGATATGACATCTAAATATCTGTGGGAGGAAATAAAATAGAAGCTTAGAAATGGAAGACATAAATAACCAGCATTTCTGTAAATTATTACACACACAAATATTCTTCCTTCTGACTCCTTATTTCTCTTTAAAATCGTTTAAACTAACTCTGAAGTCATTTTAAAGGGGTCTTCGTGGCAAGTATCTTTTAGCCATACAGATTCAGCGGTCCATCTTTTCTAAGCCCATCTTCCACATAACCACCAATTTTTTAAAAAATGAGGTAGAAAATTTTAATGTTAATTCTTGGGGGGCGGTGTCATGTTCTTCATTATTCATGTTCTAACTGCAGCTAGAATTGTATTTGTACAACACTGGAAAAGTGAAGAGAGTCCTATTCAGGAGAAGGTGATTAGGAAAATATTAAAATGTGTAGAAATGAACAGATTAACACTAGCAATTAAGGAGAAAGAACAAGCTGAGTATTATATGATATGGGAAGTATTGTATCAATGGTTAGAGGATAAAAAGGGAAACTGGAAATAAAAGAAGATTAAAGAAAAATAGAAAATATGTTATGATAGAGGTATAAATAAGATGAAAATTATTAGCATTATGATGATGAGGATAATATATGCTCAGTGCTATCATTATTGTATTTTTCCTAGAAGATACGTTAAGAGGACAAATGAACAACTTATAATGTTCAGCTATTTAATATACTATAATTTTAAGATTAGAGAATTAATATTAATGTGAATGAGGTTGTAAATGTGGTTGCACAGAGATATTTGTACCCAGACAACACACTGTTTAAGGAAAGATGGAATTTTGAAAAATAAAAAATAAAAAAACCCACTTCTTTATATCTATAAAAAATTCTTGTTCAGGTCAAGGATGCTGAAGAAAGCCCACCCTGTTCACCAGGGCAATATATAGCTCATCGCAAGATTGATATCCTATAGGCAGCGGTGGGATTCAAATAAATTAACAACTGGTTCTCTGCCCTAATGACCAGCTGGGTAGGCGTGGCTTGGTGGTCATGTGACCGTGTGGGTGTGGCCAATTCAATGACACTCACCTTGATGGGCACTTCACCTTAGCTGTTACAATGTAATAAGGGTTAACCGGAGAGGCAGTTTCTGTAAGCAGGGCAATAAAGATTAGGCTAGAAACACCGCCAGAATGTTGCCTTCCTTACAGGATTAGCCCTGTAAAGTGGAAAAAAAACAAAATGGGATTTCTTCCAACAACCGGATCTCTGAACTTCTTAGAAAGTTAACGACCGGTTCTCCCGAATCGGTGCGAACTGGCTGAATTCCACCACAGCCTATAGGCCAGCATGGAAAACATCTATTCACTTAACATTTACCTTATCATTTACCTCAGAATGCCCGGAGAAAGGAATGGTCCAAGGTGGCCTTCTTGTGACCTGACCATTAGTGATCCCTCTACCAAGCCACCAGTCTTGACCTGCCTTGGACAAAATTGAACAGAATTAGGTATGACACTGGAAGAAGTGCCTCTGCCGTGCATCGGTGGGGTTGGAAAGATTCCCCTTTGTTGCGATTGTGGTACTGACATGCGAAGAATGAAATATATTGTATAAAAATCCCCTGGCATGTCTTCTCTGGTTCCTTAGAAGATCTGCACAAAAACAACGCCAGAAGCAAGTCACCTGGATAGCTGAATTCAATATTTGATCAATTATGAGGCCTCTGCCATAGCCCCATAGAAGTTTTGTATATAATTACGTGGATTATGTGTGTATATATGTTTGTTTCTCTTGTCATGTTTTCAAAGACACTAAATAAAATGAATTCCTTTATTCTTCATCTTATGTTCTGGGTGAAGAATGGAGGTGAGGCCAGAGCGATTTCTAACATCTCTTTATTCAATACTGCCTGTGAGGCAACTGTTGCTCCCTGGCTGACACAAGCTCCTTTCATAGGGAAGCTGATCAGCCCATAACCAATCAGGAAAGAGTATTTGCCCGCTCCAACAGAGGACTAGATTGAGAACTTCAACTGACAACTATATACAATACATAAAACTTCATATAAAGTAGAGGTGGACTTGACTGACGGTGACTTCCATGTTTACAATAATCCTGAAGAGATTCTTTCATGACATCTTTACATAGACTTCTGTAAAGCTTTTGACTCAGTGGTACATGACAAATTTCTTCTAAAACTAAAATCCTACAGCATCTCCAGACTCCTCCATACTTGGATAACAGTGTTCCTGTCAAACAGATGACAAGTGGTCAAAATAGGCAGTGCCCTATCAAATCCGCTCCTGTCAATAGCGGTGTCCCCCAAGGCAGCGTTCTAGGATCAACACTCTTCATATTATATATTAACAACCTCTGTGACCATATTATAAGTAATTGTGTTCTCTTCGCCAATGATGTTAATCTATTTAACACTACCAATAATGTGGTTACTGTTAAGTTTGGGCAGTAACGAGGCAGGAGACCAGGGTAGTGACAACAGCTCTTTAATATACAGTGAACCCAGCAGCCAGTGCTGGGGAAAACCTCTCTTTATATACAGTTTGGCCGGTGGCCTCAACCAATCAGCAACGTGCTAATTCCCGCCAAAACTTTTAAAGATACATTACACTCCTTCCCTCCCAGAAAACACTTTACTCATATTTGCATACATTTAGCATATTATTTCTCTACGTAGTCGCGCAGGTACGCTGGGCGTTTCCTAACTCTCCCGGACCTGCGCAGTTCATTCTCTGGGAGTGAGTCGAGCTGACGGGAGGGACTGCTCGTGCCTCTCAGCTCCTCCTTCAGGCCATCCGGCCTTGGATTACTTGCCGAGTCGTGCCTGCTGTCCTCGGGAAGGACCGGATGGTGTCGCTGGACCTCGTCTGAACCAGATAAGTCCCCCGTTTTTTCTCGGCTTGAGTCAGCTGTGGGTTCAATCAATGAGTAGTCAGGGCCCGTCCCATCTATCTCTGGTCGAGTGTTAATTCTATTTCTTAGCTGATCTATGTGGCGTCTCCACACCCGGCCGTCCTCTATTTCCACGAGGTACGACTTGGGGCCCGTGGTGTCTATGATTGTTCCCTTTAGCCAGCTTGGGCCATCACCGTAATTGTGTGCCCATACATAGCTTCCTATGGCCAGTTCTCTTGTTTTGCCTGTTGTTGTTTTGTACCCGTCTGGCGTGTAACTCGGGTTTAAACGGTCTAAGGGGCATCTTAGTTTTCGTCCCATCAGTAGTTCTGCTGGGCTGCGGCCAGTGGCCACACAAGGGGTTCTGTGTTGTACCGTTAGGAATGCATCAATTTGTGATTGCCACTCGCCTGGGCCACTTCTGGACAATGCCTCTTTCAAGGCCCGGATGAAACGCTCAGCAAGGCCGTTCGCAGGGTGGAAAGGCGCCGAGAGGGCATGTCGGATGCCCTCTTCGCCAAGTACCCTCAAAACGTGTCGCAGTGAACTGTGGCCCATTGTCTGACACTAGAGTGTCCGCAACCCGGGTTGCAAAGGTGCCTTAGTGCTGAAATGACAGCTTCAGCGGTTGTGGATTTCATTAGGATGATCTCCAACCATTTGGAGAATGCATCCACCACTATTAGAAACGTTTGGCCGTGGAAGGGGCCGGCGAAGTCTATATGTATACGGGACCATGGGCCTTGGGGTTTCTCCCACTCCCGGATTGGGGCCGAGGTGGTAGTGGTCTGGACTCCTGGCACACTTGGCATCTGCCAACCTTGTCGCTAATCTCTTTGTCCATTAGGGGCCACCACACATAGCTCCTAGCTAACCCCTTCATTCTCACGATCCCAGGGTGACCTTCGTGCAGAAGTTCCAGAACTTTTCCCCTCAGTTTCTCTGGAACAACCACCCTATCCCCCCAGAGCAGGCAACCCCCTTGCACTGATAATTCCCCGCTTTTCTTAACAAATTCTTTGAAACGCTCGCCCGGCGCAGCGGGCCACCCTCTTTGAACCCAACCAATTACAGTTCTCAAAGTAATGTCCCGGTATGAAGCCCGAGCCACCTCCTTAGACGTGACTGGGCCAGAGTCCAGAGAGTCAATTAACAGTATGGGTGTCCCCGGAGTGGGGTCCTCGATCGCCCCTGGCAGTGGGCATCTGCTCAATGCGTCCGCATGCCCCAACTCCTTTCCAGGCCGATGCTGCAGTTTATAGGAGTAGGCAGCTAGAAAGATAGTCCATCGGGTCAATCGGGGCGAGAGTGCCACAGGAGTTGGGTGGTCGCCAGCCAGTAACCCTAACAGTGGTCTGTGGTCTGTAACAATTTCAAAGTCTCTACCAAAAATGTATTCATGAAACTTTTTTACTCCTGAAACTATAGCTAGGGCTTCCCTATCCAACTGACTATAGTTCCTCTCTGCCGAGGACATTGTTCTGGAGTAGAAGGCTATTGGGGCTTCTGTGCCATTTGGAAGCCTGTGGCTGAGCACAGCACCCACCCCGTAGGGGGAAGCATCGCAAACTAATACCAATGGCATTGTGCTATGATACTGGATCAGTAAACTATCGCTCGAGAGTAGGTTTTTTACTGCCTCGAAAGCCCTGGCTTCCGTCTTTCCCCAAGACCAAACAGTATTCTTTCCCAGTAACTTATGTAGCGGCTCGGCAACGGTTGCCTTATTTTTCAAAAAGACCGCGTAAAAGTTCACTAGACCCAGGAATGCCTGTAGCTCTGTTTTGTTTTTAGGCGCTGGAGCCTTTCTTATTGCCTTGACCTTGCTCTCAGTGGGGTGAATTCCTTCCTTGTCTATTCTGTAGCCCAAGAATTCTACGGATTCTACCCCTATTTGGCATTTGTTCACTTTAACTTTTAGACCGGCTGACCGGAAAATGCCCAAAACTTTTCTCAAACGCTCCCCCAATTCGTCTAAATTTTCGGCTGATACCAATACATCATCAAAATAGGGGACCACCCCCGGGAGCCCTTGCAGAAGTCGCCCATTAAATTTTGAAATAGACCAGGTGCCACACTCACCCCAAACTGTAACCGGGTACACTTGAAAGCACCTCTGTGAGTCACAATTGTCTGGGCTCGGCTGTGTTGGCGTCTACGGGCAGTTGTTGATAGGCTTGGGCCAAATCTAATTTGGCAAAACGTGCCTTGCCCCAGCGAGTGCAGCAAGTGTTGCACCACTGGGACCGGGTAAGCGCTTTTTTGCAAGGCTTTGTTTAAAGTTGCCTTGTAGTCAGCGCAGATTCTAACTGACCCATCTGGTTTCACTGGGGTGACGATTGGCGTCTCCCACTTTGCATGATCGACTGGCACTAGTATCCCCTGACTGACTAGTTTGTCTATCTCCCTGTCGATCTTGGGTTTAAGGGCAAAAGGGACCCTCCTCGCTTTTAACCGTATGGGGGCTACCTGAGGATCTAAGTTGAAAGAAATAGGGGTCCCCTTGTACTTGCCCAGGCAGTCTTTGAAAACATCTTCAAATTCTTCCATGAGGGCGTCCTTTAGGTTAAAGTCGTTTCTGTGGATGCCAGTCACTCCCATGCCCAATGCTCGAAACCAGTCCAGTCCCAACAAGCTTGGCAGGGTCCCCTCGACTATTGTGATGGGCAGGTTCTTCTTGTGTGGTCCGTACTCGACGTGGACGGATGTTGTCCCTCGAACAGGGATGCGATTCCCTTGGTAGTCTTGAACTTTAAGCCGCTGTGTTCGCAGTTTGCGCTTGGCGATGTTCGGCAAGGCTTTCGCAAAAGTGTCCCAGGACATGATTGTGATCGCTGACCCTGTGTCCACCTCCAGTCGGCACGGCACTCCTTCGATTTTCGGTTTTGTGAAGATTTTCTTCTCAACCCGGGTTGCTGCACGACCCACTATCACGGTCGTTCGATTTGACTTCGCGCCCTTTTTGTATTGACCAATCACGGGTCGCCTTTCCGATCCCGCGCTCTGATTGGTTGGTTTGAATTTTCGGCGGGAAGGTTGGGGTGCTCGACAGACTTGAGCCAGGTGCCCCTTCTTCTCGCACCGCCGACATGTAGCGTCCTTGAACTTGCACTGTTGACGCTGGTGTTGCCCTCCGCAACTTCCGCAGTCATCTCGGTCTTCTTTTCTCGGTCTCCTGGTGTGGAAAACTCCTTCCTCATCCTCGCCGTCTGATTCGGTCTGGATTTCTTCGTTGTGGACCGGAGTTGATTTTGCGCTCGCCATTGGTGTGAGCGGCTTTTGTAGGGTTTACGCTGCTAGGGTGGACATCTCATGAGCTCTGGCTTCGTCCAGAGCGTTTGCCAGCGTTAGGTTGCTCTTTGATAGCAGCCGCCTCCGCAAACGAATGTCCCTGACCCCACGGATGAGTTGCTCCAACAGTTCCTCATCCAAATCTCGGTACCCACAATATTTGGAGGCTTTCCGCAGGGCGGCCATGTATTCACTGATGGACTCGCCTTCTTGCTGTCTGCGCTCTCCAAATTCAAAACGTTGCACGTATTTGGACGGTGTTGGCGCGAAATGGTTCTTCAATAGGTTCTGCAGAGTTTGCCACGATACCGATTGTACCGGCATTGGCTCTGCCAGGGCTTCTGCGATGTCGATGACCTCGGGACCGCAGTGGCTCAGGAAATATGCCCTTTTTCTGTTGTCCGGAACTCCTTGCAGTTCGTTCGCCTCGAGGAAACTCTCGAAACGGGTCATGTATGTCCCCCATTTCTCCTTGGATGGGTCAAACGGCGCGGGCGGTGTGTAGCCGGCCATCGCTGCGTTTCCGCCCTGAATTTGCTGGGTTCGGTCCTTGGCGTGCGTTCAGCTCTTTCCTGGTGCTTTTAGCCTCGGGATCCCATCCTCGTCGCCAGTGTTAAGTTTGGGCAGTAACGAGGCAGGAGACCAGGGTAGTGACAACAGCTCTTTAATATACAGTGAACCCAGCAGCCAGTGCTGGGGAAAACCTCTCTTTATATACAGTTTGGCCGGTGGCCTCAACCAATCAGCAACGTGCTAATTCCCGCCAAAACTTTTAAAGATACATTACAGTTACCCTTCAAAAAGACCTTGAGTTTGTGTCGGAATGGTCAAAAATTTGGCAACTCCAAATCTCAACCAACAAATGCTCTGTCTTTCACATTGGAAAAAAGAATCAGAACACTAAATACAAGCTTGATGGACATTACCTTGTAGATGACCCTCACCCCGTCAAAGACCTTGGAGTTTTCATATCAAATGATCTAAGTGCCAAAGCCCACTGCAACTACATCGCCAAAAAGGCTTTAAGAGTTGTAAACCTAATCTTGCGTAGATTCTTCTCCAGAAAGATTACACTACTAACCAGAGCATACAAAACATTTGCTAGACCAATTCTTGAATACAGCTCGCCTGTCTGGAACCCACACCTCATTTCGGACATTAATACAATTGAGTGTGTCCAGAAATATTTCACAAGAAGAGTTCTCCACTCCTCTGATCACAACAAAATACCTTATGCCACCAGACTTGAAATCCTGAGTTTAGTAAATTTAGAATTCCATCGCCTTCGGCATGACCTGAGTATAACTCATAAAATCATCTGCTACAATGTCCTTTCCTCTCGAAGACTTCTTCAACTTCAATCACAATAATATACGAGCACACAATAGATTTAAACTTAATGTGAACCGCTCCAATCTTGATTGTAGAAAATATGACTTCAGTAACAGAGTTGTTAATGCCTGGAATGTACTACCTGACTCTGTGGTCTCTTCCCAAAATCCCCAAAGCTTTAACCAAAGGTTATCTACTATTGACCTCACCCCATTCCTAAGAGGTCTGTAAGGGCTGTGCATAAGAGCACCAGCGTGCCTACCGTTCCTGTCCTAATGTTCCCTTTGACTGTATCCAATTTGTATGGTTATTTCATGCTTATACTTATATATACTGTTGTGTTTCATAAATAAAAAAATAATCTTTTTGTTTTTCTAATGTCCCGGTCTATCCTTACAACCCTTGGGGATTCTTAGTCTCTTCCATTCACATTGTCATGAAATCCAACCTTGTTTAGCTTTTTGAGATCAGCCAATGTCAAGTTAGGTTCCTACTTTGAGACGTAGTCAAATCTTCCTCAATTCATATGTAACTTTTGGTTAAACCGTAAACCCGTCCATGGTGCCTTCTTAGTTCTAGTACATAATTTGTTTGTTATTGTCTTCTCTGATGTTCTTTCCTAACTTCATAGTTTAGCCCTGGAATTTCCCAATGTTCTTGCATCCTAGTTATTAATTTAAATGAAGCCTGGTTAGCTAAGTTCTGCCTACTATCTCTAATAACAGCTGCGTTTAGTAGCTATTAAGGGGGTGTCTGTGAAATGAGTACTCTCTGTAGAAGAAATAGCAGCTGTGTTGAGTAGATATTAGTGGAAGAAAAAAATCTTGTATCTCTCTCTAGAAGGAACAATTCTTAAGAAACTTTAGATGCTACATATAAAGGTAAAAATTATTTGAATTGATTTCTAATAGTAGTAATTGTGAGAGGAATCTTGGAGTCCTAGTGGACAACCATTTAAATATGAGCCAGTAGTGTGCAGCAGCTACTAAAAAAGCCAACACAGTTCTAGGCTGCATAAACAGAGGGATAAAATCACACCACTTTATAATGCCTTGGTAAGGCCATACTTGGAATACAGCATCTAGTTTTGGTTGCCACAGTGTAAAAAAGATGTTGAGACTCTTGAAAGAATGCGCAGAAGAGCAACCAAGATGATTATGGGACTGGAGGCTAAAAGATATGAAGAATGGTTACAGGAACTGGGTATGTAGTTTAATAAAAAGAAGGACTAGGGGAGACATGAAAGCATTGTTCCAACATCTCAGGGGCTGCTACAAAGAAGAGCGGGTCAAGCTATTCTCCAAAGCACTTGAGGGTAGGACAAAAAGCAATGGGTGGAAACTAATCAAGGAGAGAAGCAACCTAGAACGCAGGAGAAATTTCCTGACAGTTAGTACAATTAATCAGTGGAACAACCTGTCTCCAGAAGTTTTGAATGCTCCAACACTGGAAGTTTTTAAAAAGATGTTGGATAATTATTTGTCTGAAGTGGTGTAGGGTTTCCTGCCTAAGCAGGGGGTTGGACTAGAAGACCTCCAAGGTTCCTTCCAACTCTGTTATTCTATAGTTCTATAAATATTGGTGAGTTCATTTTGATGTCTATGTGTTTTGTGGGCAAATGATTTCCTATTCCCTTCTGTCAGGATGTTTTTATAAGTAGATATTATCAACAACCTTGGAATCGAATTATTTGTAAAAAAATAATAAAGTCAGGATACAAACAAACAAACAAATTCTCGATTGTCCTTCATCTAACTTTGCTTATGCCAACTTGGGCTAACTTTGCTGAATGATAAAGTTCATAATTCAATGCGCCCCAGCCCCCCACGCATGTGTGTGCGACCCTCCCTGCGCTTTCCTTGCTTTTGGCATGCGATGGCACAGTGACCCAATGGCCCATTTTTCACCCTCCCCAGGATCCAGAGACTTTCTTGGAGCCAGGGGAGGGCAAAAATGGCCTTCCCCATCCCCTAGAGGCCCTCCAGAGGCCAAAAACAGCTGTTTCCCAACTTCAGGAGGGCCCAAAAATCATTTGGCCAGCGCACACATGTGTGCATAAGCTAGGGCAATGCTTATGTGCCTACCGATATGGCTCCGAGTGTCACCTGTGGTGGAACGACTAGCACATATGTGTGAGGGGAACCTTTACCTTTACCTATTATGTTTTTACTTTGCTCTTCTAAACTGTCCTGAAATTTCTAGGATATCCAGAAAGAGATACATTATATCTTGAAAGTTGAAAAGAAAGAAAAATATTGAATAGGCATCATTAGCTGTTTAGCAAATAATTATGTTATAATAACACCATGGAAGTTTGAGAGCGATAGCACTTTATTTTCAAATCCAATTTTGTTCTAATCTTGAAAATAATTTAATTGGGACTGTTGTTAGAATATTTTAGTTATTTAATTATATAACTAAAATATTCTAACTACAGTCCCAATTAAATTATTTTCATGATCAGAACAAAATTGGATTTGAAAATAAAGTGCTATTGTATTTATATAACTAAAATGTATATTTTACATCCGCATTTATATCTCTCATTGGCTAATTAATAGTTGGTGTGTGTCTAATTAAGTTTCCTTATTATCTATCATTCCTTTTATCTTTTTACGATTTTTAGGTATTTAAATATTTCTCCACCACTGTAACCTAGCCTAAGCGAGCCCACTTTTTATCTAAAAGTGTAAAATCATTGTTGGTTTTTTTAATTGATAGTAGTGTTTGATAAATTTTAGCTAATAGATAGAGATTATTAACAATGTTAGCGTGAATTGGATCAATATGAATGATACCTAGCCAAATTTGTTCATATATAATAGAGAAAATAGAGAAAAGGGATGCGGTGGCTCAGGGGCTAGGACATTGAGTTTGTCGATCGAAAGGTCGGCAGCTCGGCGGTTCGAATCCCTAGTGCTGCTGTGTAACGGGGTGAGCTCCCGTTACTTGTCCCAGCTTCTGCCAACCTAGCAGTTTCAAAAGCACGTAAAAATGCAAGTAGAAAAAATAGGGATCACCTTTGGTGGGAAGGTAACAGCATTCCATGCGCCTTCAGTGTTGAGTCATGCCGGCCACATGACCACGGAGACGTCTTTGGACAGCGCTGGTCTTCGGCTTTCAAACGGAGATAAGCACCGCCCCCTAGAGTCGGCAACGACTAGCACATATGTGCAAGGGGAACCTTTACCTTTATATAATAGAGAAATGTTTAGATTGAACAAGAAAGACATAGATGAGATAAAGATGAGGAGTTAAGCATTACTTGCTTATATATATTTGAACCAGTGGTGGGTTTCACTTACCTTTGCTACCAGTTTGCTCACATGCGCGGAGCATATTTGATGATGTCCGGGTGGGTGGGCGGAGTCCCGCTGCCGCTACCGGTTCACCCGAACCTGAGTAAACCGGTAGCAACCCACCACTGGTTTCAACAATATAAGGAGGATTACTTAAATTCGATAAATGTGATAGAGATTATTAACAATGTTAGCGTGAATTGGATTAGTATGAATGATATCCAGACCCACCTCTGTTCAAAAATATATATTAAAAAAAAGATTACTGAAAGAAAGGTCATTTTATACTTGCAGAATGACCTTTAATTTCATACCATACTGCTTGTTATATTTAGTTTATCTTCTGGGAGAGAGGGAGAGGAGATAAGAATGTCAGCATTCTTTTGCCAAACCCTACTCACAAATAATCCTTCAAGGATTAGAGGAAACAGAATTATAAATGATATCCTAAACCACAACCCACCACTGGTTTCAACAATATAAGGAGGATTACTTAAATTGATAAATGTGATAGAGATTACTAATACTGTTATTGTGAATTGGATTAGTATGAATGATATCCAGAACCAACTCTGTTCAAAATATATATTAAAAAAGATTACTGAAAGAAAGGTCATTTTATACTTGCAGAATGACCTTTAATTTCATACCATACTGCTTGTTATATTTAGTTTATCTTCTGGGAGAGAGGGAGAGGAGATAAGAATGTCAGCATTCTTTTGCCAAACCCTACTCACAAATAATCCTTCAAGGATTAGAGGAAACAGAATTATAAATGTGATAGAGATTACTAATACTGTTATTGTGAATTGGATCAATATGAATGATACCTAGCCAAATTTGTTCATATATAATAGAGAAAATAGAGAAAAGGGATGCGGTGGCTCAGGGGCTAGGACATTGAGTTTGTCGATCGAAAGGTCGGCAGCTCGGCGGTTCGAATCCCTAGTGCTGCTGTGTAACGGGGTGAGCTCCCGTTACTTGTCCCAGCTTCTGCCAACCTAGCAGTTTCAAAAGCACGTAAAAATGCAAGTAGAAAAAATAGGGATCACCTTTGGTGGGAAGGTAACAGCATTCCATGCGCCTTCAGTGTTGAGTCATGCCGGCCACATGACCACGGAGACGTCTTTGGACAGCGCTGGTCTTCGGCTTTCAAACGGAGATAAGCACCGCCCCCTAGAGTCGGCAACGACTAGCACATATGTGCAAGGGGAACCTTTACCTTTATATAATAGAGAAATGTTTAGATTGAACAAGAAAGACATAGATGAGATAAAGATGAGGAGTTAAGCATTACTTGCTTATATATATTTGAACCAGTGGTGGGTTTCACTTACCTTTGCTACCAGTTTGCTCACATGCGCGGAGCATATTTGATGATGTCCGGGTGGGTGGGCGGAGTCTCCCGCTGCCGCTACCGGTTCACCCGAACCTGAGTAAACCGGTAGCAACCCACCACTGGTTTCAACAATATAAGGAGGATTACTTAAATTCGATAAATGTGATAGAGATTACTAATACTGTTATTGTGAATTGGATTAGTATGAATGATATCCAGAACCAACTCTGTTCAAAAATATATATTAAAAAAAAGATTACTGAAAGAAAGGTCATTTTATACTTGCAGAATGACCTTTAATTTCATACCATACTGCTTGTTATATTTAGTTTATCTTCTGGGAGAGAGGGAGAGGAGATAAGAATGTCAGCATTCTTTTGCCAAACCCTACTCACAAATAATCCTTCAAGGATTAGAGGAAACAGAATTATAAATGATATCCTAAACCACAACCCACCACTTCAGTCCCCGAAGGTAGCATTTTTATCAGAATGTGAAGGGGTTAAAGCTTGTCCAAAGATGTTTTTTTAAAAGAAGCAATGGGTAGAAATTAATCAAGGAGAGAAGCAACTTAGAACTAAGGAGAAATTTCCTGACAGTTAGAACAATCGATAAGTGGAACGACTTGCCTGCAGAAATTGTGAATGCTCCAACACTGGAAATTTTTAAGAAAATGTTGGATAACCATTTGTCTGAAATGGTGTAGGGTTTCCTGCCTGGGCAGGAGGTTGGACTAGAAGACCTCCAAGGTCCCTTCCAATTCTGTTTTTTTTTTAATTATTTTATTTGCATTTATATCCCGCCCTTCTCTGAAGACTCAGGGTGGTTTACACTATGTTAAGCAATAGTCTTCATCCATTTGTATATTATATACAAAGTCAACTTATTGCCCCCAACAATCTGGGTCCTCATTTTACCTACCTTATAAAGGATGGAACGCTGAGTCAACCTTGGGCCTGGTGGGACTTGAACCTGCAGTAATTGCAAGCAGCTGTGTTAATAACAGACTGTCTTAGCAGTCTGAGCCACCAGAGGCCCTTATGTTGATGTTAAAAGGCAACTGGGCATTGTTTTTTCTTGAAGGCTTTTCCTTTCTCATCCAAGAAACTTATTCATTTCTTATCCAAGAAACTTATTCAGTTCAGACTGAAAGGTGGAAAATAGAAGGATTTATATTCCTTGAGGTTTTCTGATTGTTAGCGCTCTTCTTGATAGTCACTGACGGCACTTGGTGGTTTATCTGTGCCCTGAATAGTGCAAATGTATGTGGAACCTTCTTGGAACTGCTGAAAGGACTTGTTGTGACCCAGGCCCCAGTAGGTAGTAGGAAATTCAGTCAGTGTAAAAACAAACAAACTTTATTCGAACAGCTGAGAATTACTTCATTCTCAGCGTAGTTCAACTAAATTAAAGCAAATTCCTCCCAACACAAATTCCTCAGTCCTATCGCAAACCTTGGTCCAATTAGGCAAACTGCCAAGGGCATTTCTTGGCAAAAGTTCAGAAGGCACCGATACAAAATAAATGCAACAAGACAAAGCTATCAATGTTGTTTTCCAGCAAAGCGCAAATGCCGTTGCTGGTCTTTTAAGCCTTATGGGAGGGGCCAATCATCTCTTGGTCCTACTTCTGAGTCGTCCTCTTTGTTTGAGCTGCTCTTGCCTTCTGGCAGCTCTTCTCATGTGTGCATTAGGAACAGGCTCCTCCTGTTCCTCTGCCTCACTACTATCAGTCTCTGGAGGCTCTGGAGTCCGCACCTCACTCCCCGATGGCCCTATCTCCACCTCAGCCTCCAACGCAGCAGGATACCATGGTCGATGGTATCAAAAGCCGCTGAGAGGTCTAACAGGACCAGAGCAGAGGAATAACCCCTGTCCCTGGCCCTCCAGAGATCATCCACCAATGCGACCAAAGCCGTCTCTGTGCTGTATCCGGTCGGAAACCGGACTGGAACGGGTCCAGATAGACATCTTCATCCAGGTACTGGGGCATCATGTTTGAATGCTTTTCTCCTCCTCCTCCATAAATGAACATACTGTATCAAAATCTAACACCATAGAAAAGAGGCATATTTCTTCTTGCTAATAGTGCTTTTCTTTGGAAAAGGAGATCTGTTGGCACAGTGGTTAGAATGCAGTATCGCATGCTAACTCTGCTCCGTTCCAGGAGTTCAATCCTGATGGGCTCGAGGTTAACTCAGCCTTCCATCTTTCCAAGACTGGTAAAAAGAGGACCCAGATCATTGAGGGCAATGTGTTGACATTGTAAACCACCCAAAGGGTATTTTAAAGTATTGTGGGATGATATATGAGTCTAAGGGATGTGGTGGCTCAGGGGCTAGGACGTTGAGCTTGTTTATTTATTTATTTATTTATTTGATTTTTATACCGCCCTTCTCCCGAAGGACTCAGGGCGGTGTACAGGCAGAATAAAACCAACAAAGAACAATATACAAAGTTAAAATATCAATTAAAAACTTATTAAATGAGCCTGAAAAATTTAAGAAATTTACCATAAAACCAAAAACCCCATTAAAATTGCTAAAAATTTGAGTTTAAAATTCCATTCAAGCCAGCCCCGCGCGAATAAAGAGATATGTTTTCAGTTCGCGACGGAATGTCCGAAGGTCAGATATCTGGCGTAAGCCCGGGGGGAGTTCGTTCCAGAGTGTGGGAGCCCCCACAGAGAAGGCCCGTCCCCTGGGGGCCGCCAGCCGACATTGTTTGGCGGACGGCACCCTGAGGAGTCCCTCTCTGTGAGAGCGTACGGGTCGGTGGGAGGCATGTGGTAGCAGCAGGCGGTCCCGTAAGTACCCAGGTCCTAAGCCATGGAGCGCCTTAAAGGTCGTGACTAACACCTTAAAGTGCACCCGAGAGGCCACAGGTAGCCAGTGCAGCCTGCGCAGGAGAGGTGTTACATGGGAGCTGCGTGCAGCTCCCTCTATCACCCGCGCGGCTGCGTTCTGGACTAACTGAAGCCTCCGGACGCACTTCAAGGGGAGCCCCATGTAGAGAGCATTACAATAATCCAAGCGAGAGGTAACGAGCGCGTGAGTGACCGTGCATAAGGCATCCCGATCAAGGAAGGGGCGCAACTGCCGAACCAGGCGAACCTGGTGGAAGGCCCTCCTGGAGACGGCCGTCAAATGATCTTCAAACGACAGCCGATCATCCAGGAGGACACCCAAGTTGCGCACCCTATCCTTTGGGGCCAATAACTCGCCCCCAACAGCCAGCCGCGGTTGCAGCTGGCTGAATCGGGATGCCGGCATCCACAGCCACTCCGTCTTGGAGGGATTAAGCTTGAGCCTGTTTCTCCCCATCCAGACCCGTACGGCCTCCAAACACCGGGACAGCACTTCAACAGCTTCATTGGGGTGGCCCGGGGTGGAAAAGTACAGCTGGGTGTCATCAGCGTACTGCTGGTATCTCACCCCAAAGCCACTGATGATCTCACCCAGCGGCTTCATATAGATGTTGAACAGCAGGGGCGAGAGGATCGACCCCTGCGGGACCCCACAAGTGAGGCCCCCGGCGGCCGACCTCTGCCCCCCCGTCAACACCGTCTGCGCCCGGTCAGAGAGATAGGAGGAGAACCACCGATATACGGTGCCCCCCACTCCCAATCCCTCCAACCGGCGCAGCAGGATACCATGGTCGATGGTATCAAAAGCCGCTGAGAGGTCTAACAGGACCAGAGCAGAGGAATAACCCCTGTCCCTGGCCCTCCAGAGATCATCCACCAATGCGACCAAAGCCGTCTCTGTGCTGTATCCGGTCGGAAACCGGACTGGAACGGGTCCAGATAGACATCTTCATCCAGGTACTGGGGCATCATGTTTGAATGCTTTTCTCCTCCTCCTCCATAAATGAACATACTGTATCAAAATCTAACACCATAGAAAAGAGGCATATTTCTTCTTGCTAATAGTGCTTTTCTTTGGAAAAGGAGATCTGTTGGCACAGTGGTTAGAATGCAGTATCGCATGCTAACTCTGCTCCGTTCCAGGAGTTCAATCCTGATGGGCTCGAGGTTAACTCAGCCTTCCATCTTTCCAAGACTGGTAAAAAGAGGACCCAGATCATTGAGGGCAATGTGTTGACATTGTAAACCACCCAAAGGGTATTTTAAAGTATTGTGGGATGATATATGAGTCTAAGGGATGTGGTGGCTCAGGGGCTAGGACGTTGAGCTTGTTTATTTATTTATTTATTTATTTGATTTTTATACCGCCCTTCTCCCGAAGGACTCAGGGCGGTGTACAGGCAGAATAAAACCAACAAAGAACAATATACAAAGTTAAAATATCAATTAAAAACTTATTAAATGAGCCTGAAAAATTTAAGAAATTTACCATAAAACCAAAAACCCCATTAAAATTGCTAAAATTTGAGTTTAAAATTCCATTCAAGCCAGCCCCGCAAATAAAGAGATATGTTTTCAGTTCATGACGGAATGTCCAAGGTCAGATATCTGGCGAAACCCGGGGAGTTCGTTCCAGAGTGTGGGAGCCCCCACAGAAGGCCCGTCCCTGGGGGCCGCCAGCCGACATTGTTTGGCGGACGGCACCCTGAGGAGTCCCTCTCTGTGAGAGCGTACGGGTCGGTGGGAGGCATGTGGTAGCAGCAGGCGGTCCCGTAAGTACCCAGGTCCTAAGCCATGGAGCGCCTTAAAGGTCGTGACTAACACCTTAAAGTGCACCCGAGAGGCCACAGGTAGCCAGTGCAGCCTGCGCAGGAGAGGTGTTACATGGGAGCTGCGTGCAGCTCCCTCTATCACCGCAGCTGCGTTCTGGACTAACTGAAGCCTCCAGACGCACTTCAAGGGGAGCCCCATGTAGAGAGCGTTACAATAATCCAAGCGAGAGGTAACGAGCGCGTGAGTGACCGTGCATAAGGCATCCCAATCAAGGAAGGGGCGCAACTGCCGAACCAGGCGAACCTGGTGGAAGGCCCTCCTGGAGACGGCCGTCAAATGATCTTCAAACGACAGCCGATCCTCCAGGAGGACACCCAAGTTGCGCACCCTATCCTTTGGGGCCAATAACTCGCCCCCAACAGCCAGCCGCGGTTGCAGCTGGCTGAATCGGGATGCCGGCATCCACAGCCACTCCGTCTTGGAGGGATTAAGCTTGAGCCTGTTTCTCCCCATCCAGACCCGTACGGCCTCCAAACACCGGGACAGCACTTCAACAGCTTCATTGGGGTGGCCCGGGGTGGAAAAGTACAGCTGGGTGTCCTCAGCGTACTGCTGGTATCTCACCCCAAAGCCACTGATGATCTCACCCAGCGGCTTCATATAGATGTTGAACAGCAGGGCGAGAGGATCGACCCTGCGGGACCCCACAAGTGAGGCCCTCGCGGTCGACCTCTGCCCCCGTCAACACCGTCTGCGACCGGTCAGAGAGATAGGAGGAGAACCACCGATATACGGTGCCTCCCACTCCCAATCCTCCAACCGGCGCAGCAGGATACCATGGTCGATGGTATCAAAAGCCGCTGAGAGGTCTAACAGGACCAGAGCAGAGGAATAACCCCTGTCCCTGGCCCTCCAGAGATCATCCACCAATGCGACCAAAGCCGTCTCTGTGCTGTATCCGGGTCGGAAACCGGACTGGAACGGGTCCAGATAGACATCTTCATCCAGGTACTGGGGTAGCTGTCGAGCCACAGCACTCTCTACAACCTTCGCAACAAAGCGAAGATTGGAGATCGGACGATAATTACTTAAAATAGCTGGGTCCAGAGAAGGCTTCTTAAGGAGGGGTCTCACCACCGCCTCTTTCAAGGCGGCGGGGAAAACTCCCTCCAACAAAGAAGCATTAATAATCCTCTGGAGCCAACCTCGTGTCACCTCCTGAGTAGCCAGTACCAGCCAGGAAGGGCACGGGTCCAGTAAACATGTCGTGGCATGGAGCCTCCCCAATAACCTGTCCACGTCCTCGGGAGCCACAGGATCAAACTGATCCCAAACAGACTCAACAAGACGTGCCTCCTCTGCCCCGCTTGGATCATCCCAAATTTGGTCCAGATCGTCCCGGAGCTGAGCGATTTTATCGTATAGATAACCACTAAACTCCTCGGCGCGTCCCTGCAAAGGGTCATCCCGCACCTCCTGATGAAGGAGGGAGCGGGTCACCCAAAACAGGGCGGCCGGGCGGTTATCTGCCGACGCAATGAGGGTGGAGGCGTAGGTACGCCTCGCCTCCCCCATTGCCACTAGGTAGGTCCTAGTATAGGACCTAACTAGTGTCCGATCAGCTTCGGAGCGACTGGACCTCCAGGTGCTCTCTAGGCGTCTTCGCCGGCGTTTCATCTCCCTCAGCCCCTCGGAGAACCAAGGGGCCAGACGAGACCTACGCCGGGTCAGAGGCCACAAAGGCGCGACACGGTCCAAGGCCCCCGCCGCGGCCTGTTCCCAGGCCGCGACGAGTTCCTCAGTCGTGCCGTGGGCCAGATCCTCAGGGAAAGGCCCAAGCTCCGTCAGGAACCTCTCAGGGTCCATCAGGCGCCTGGGACGGAACCAACGTATAGGTTCCGTCTCCCTGCGATGGTGAATGGCGGTTCGGAAGTCTAGGCGAAGGAGAAAATGATCGGACCATGACATTGGTTCTGTTACTAAATCATCTAGTACCAGATCATTTAACCACTGACCAGAGATATAAATCAAGTCCAGCGTGCCTCCCCCCATGTGCGTAGGGCCATCATTTACTCGAGTCAGGTCTAAGGCCGTCATGGAAGCCTCAAACTCCTGAGCTGCCATTGATGACAAGCCAACTGACGGCAGGTTGAAATCCCCCATAATTATAAGTCTGGGGGTCTCAACCGCCACAGCGGCGAGCACCTCCAACAGCTCTGGCAGGGCTGTGGTCACGCAGCAAGGAGCCAGGTACGCGACCAACAAGCCCAAGTGGCTCCTATGGCCCCACCGCACATAGAGGGATTCACAGCCGGCAATCTGAGGAACGGTGGCCTCCCTCGGCTCTAGATCTTCCTTAATAACAACCGCCACCCCCCCACCCCTACCTTGGGCCCTCGGCTGATGAAATGCTCGGAAACCTGGAGGACACATCTCAACGAGGGGAACCCCCCCCTCTGGGCCCAACCAGGTCTCCGTAATGCCCATAAGGTCCGCGGACCCCGCCTGAATAAGATCGCAGATCAGGGGGGCCTTGTTAACCACGGACCGGCATTACACAACATCAGCCAAGGTCCAAGCTCTGAGGATCATGGCCACCTGAGGAACGGGTGGGGCTGGGGCCGGAGCACGCGATCGCATTTAGACATCGAACACGTGCTCCCAACTCTCGATACGCCCCCGCCATATCTGCCCCTCCCACTTACCGTACAGATCGAAAAGCCCTCTGAACCTGGAACATCGCCTCCCCGCCGCCTGGACAAGATGGCAAAGTGTGAACTAGCACAGGGCTGGATCCTCCCGACGGGTTTTCACCCCACCCGTCACATCCCTCCCTCCCCTTAAAAACCCCTTATTAAAAAATCTATTTAAAAAACCCCATAAGTTCTTCTTGCTCGCGTGCCACCTCTCTGGGTCCCAAGACCTTTCGTTGAGGTAGGCCCTCGATAGCTTGGAGGGCCATTCTTGCGAGGCGGGGGAACCTCGCAATCGTAGTAGTTCGGCGAGTGTATATCTCATGGAGCGGTAGTCCAGATAGTCGCGGTAAAAGTGTCCATCCTAGGCCGTTCAGAGATGTATCCGTCGTAAACAAAGATCACCAAAGGCCCATAAAAGATGGCCAACCATATGGGTCCAAGTCCGTAGGAGTCCGTGGGACCACAAGAGTGAAAAGGTCTCCCACACACTCCCGGCTGCGCACCGTCACGGGACAAAGACCCGTGCAGTACGCTAATTGAAATAACTACGTCCATGCCCTCATGCCATCCATGTCTCCTCCTAAGGCCAGCCGATTATAGTCTTAGTCCTGGGCCCATTTATGGTCTTAGTCCTGGGCCCACTTAGTCCTGGGCCCATTTATGGTCCTAACAAGCCACAGAGCCAATGATAAAATTATGGAAGCCATCTCTCAGTTCCAGATGGAGAAACGACTGAGGAAAAATCAACCGCAGATGGCAATTGCGGTGATTATGGCAGGCTGTGGCAAGAAACCAGCAATGGGGAGCAAATGATGTTCCGGTCCCCAAGGAGGGAAAAGGGAGGGGGGGATGTCCAAGCCGTACAAGTCCCATCCCGGCAGTCGTGGCTAACGACGCCCCAAACCCGGCAGTCGTGGCTAACGACGCTCCAAACAGTGTTCGGGACGCTGCTCAGCCTCGTTGGTGTCCTTCCCCGGCCAGAACGGCTGGAAAACAGCTGAGTCACGCCGGGCGTCTTCTCGCGCCCCCCCCCCAACATGGCGGCCGCCATTCGCTGCCGTTCGCTGCTTATTAGCATACTCCGGCCCCGTACTCGGCAACCGAGAGTCCAATGAGGCCCAAAGACCTCGCTCCCGGCTGCCGAGAAGATGACAGAGCCGGGCCGGAGTACCAGCAGCTAGACAAGCGACGGGAAGGCATCACGGCCCAAGGATTCACCAGCCGCACTCTCCGTGAGTATTCAAAACGCCGCCATAACGCGCACGCGCAGCGTTATGTTGTTGATTGAAAGGTCGGCAGTTCAGTGGTTCAAATCCTTAGTGCTGCATAACAGGGTGAGCTCCCATTACTTGTCCCAGCTTCTGCCAACCTAGCAGTTTCGAAAGCACGTAAAAATGCAAGTAGAAAAAATAGGGATCACCTTTGGTGGGAAGGTAACAGCGTTCCGTGCGCCTTTGGCATTGAGTCATGCCGGCCACATGACCACAGAGACGTCTTCGGACAGCGCTGGCTCTTCGGCTTTGAAACGGAGATGAGCACCGCCCCCTAGAGTCAGCAACGACTAGCACATATGTGCAAGGGGAACCTTTACCTTTACCTTTATATGAGTCCAAGTGCTATTGCTGTTGCTGTTGTTATTATTGCTACTTATACGAAGAATCTGAACATCATCTGTTGAACATAAGGGAAGGTGAGAGTAATAGCTCCAATGACTAAATGTCATCATACCTCCTCCCTCTTTTTCCAGTGTTAAATTATGCAACATCATCAGTTTTCACAATTAACAGCACCCAGAAATTTCAGTTTTTCCCTGCAAAAGTTTTGGAACAAACAATGCAGCCATGTTTGGAGTGTAACAACCATATCTGGCCTACGAAAGTCAGTTCCTTGTGTATAAGTAGCAATAATAAACTCTTTTGTGCCTTGAACTCAACAAATGCTCTTGGTTATTTGCATCTGACATTAATCTGGTCAACAAATGGCCAAGGGTAAATTGATGCTTAATAAGGATCAATGGAATTCATGGAGGGCTTGACTTAAGTCTCTTGTGGGAGATTCCAAACTGATGACGTGTTTAACCCTGCCCTCTCTCAACCTGCTCTTCTCCTACAAGGACCCCTTGACTACAATTTCTCCTAAATATTACTTGTCCTAAATATTACTCAGTCATGATGGAACTCCTCATTACTTCTCTCTTCAAATTGTCTGCATCTTAGGACAATCTGATAACTATTTCCACTCCATGATGTCTCTATTCCAGTTTTGCCTTCTTTTCTTTCCAGCCATTCTCCTTTTACTAAAACTCTATTTTTGTCTCTTCCAAAGACGACTTCTTTTTTTTTTTTTTTGCAAACTGGCTAGGTTTTGTTGGTTCTCTGGCGACAGAGTGACAGCTCTTTAATGAGCTCCTGATCTTTTTATTTACTTTACTTCTAGCTTTAATCAAGTATAGTAGACCCAATCCTTTTTCTGGTTTTATTTAATTCCTTATCTCCCTTTTGATTTTTATTTATTTTCAATTTTTTTGGACTTTCTCAGAATAAATGTAAAACTATTCAACACCACTGACAATGCTGCTACTCTACAAAAAGACCTTGGCTATGTGTCAGAATGGTCAAACAACTGGCAACTCCAAATCTCAACCAACAAATGCGCTGTCTTACACATTGGCAAAAAAAATCAGAACACAAAATACAAGCTGCACAGATACAACCTAACAGATGATCCTCACTCTGTCCTTGGAGTACTCATCTCAAATAATCTAAGTGCCGGAGCTCACTGTAACAGCATTACTAAAAAATCGTTAAGAGTTGTTAACCTAATCTTGTGTAGCTTCATCTCCAGTAATATTGAACTGCAAACTAGAGCATACAAAACTTCTGCCAGACCAATTCTTGAATACAGCTCATCTGTCTGGAACCCACACCACATATCAGACATTAATACAATTGAATGAGTCCAGAGATATTGAGATACAATTGAAGAGTCTTCTACTCCTCTGCTCGCAAACCAGACTCAAAATTTTGGGTTTACACAACTTAGAACTTCGCTGTCTTCAGTCGGACCTAAGCATAGTATATAAAATCATCTGCTACAATGCCCTACCAGCCAATGAATACTTCAGCTTCAACCAAAACAATACAAGACCACACAATAGATACAAACTCATGGTAAACCGCTCCAAACTAGACTGCAGAAAATACGACTTCAGTAATAGAGTTGTCCATGTCTGGAATGCACTACCTGACTCTGTGGTTTCTTCCCCAAATCCCCAAAACTTTAACCTTAGCCTGTCTACTGTAGACCTCACCCCATTCCTAAGAGGTATGTAAGGGGCGTGCATAAGTGCACCAGCGTGCCTACCGTCCCTGTCCTAACATTTTCTTTTATTCATATCCTTTACATGTATTTATAATTATGTTTACACTTGTATCTGTCATGAAATACATGCTTGATGAAATAAATAAAATAAAGAATAAAGATCTGCCAGTATCGTAGAGTTTTATACATACTTTCAAACTAATTGAGGGTGCAAAGCTGTTAAACAGGAACAAAAAAGAATCTGAAAAGAAAGGTCAAAGGGAAGAATAAACCTGAGTTTCAGCAGAGAAGAAATCTCAAACAAGAAAAGATTGCAATAACTTCTAAGCAGCCAAAGACAAAGGACTTATTCTGGCTTAAGGACATTGCATGTAAGACTCGCTCTCTTTCTCAGTCTCTCCTTGTAACCTCTATTAACAATTCTTATCCCTCATTAGACGGGGAAGAGAATAATTTCCTTCCTCTGAAGATGAGGCTGTAATGGGAGGTAGAGGGGAAACGGCTGTTTATATTAGGAATAATTTAAATGGAGATTTGGATTTGGTTGCTAAGAATTGTCTTCTTAGAACTCAGACAGCCTTTAAATATTATATTAAATAAGTTCTTGCCTAGCAATCAAAATACAGATGAATTAAAAACTTTCAGGGAGAACCATAATTAGAGTGCAGCACTGCAGGCTACTTCAGCTGACTGCTAGCTGCAGTTGGGCAGTTCAAATCTCATTGGCTCAAGGTTGACTCAGCCTTCCGTCCTTCCAAGGTGGATAAAATGAGGACCCAGATTGTGGGGAGGGGGGGGGCAAGAGACTGACCCTGTAAACCGCTTAGAGAGGGCTGTAAATCATTGTGAAGCAGTATCTAAGTCTAAGTGCTATTGCTAGTCCTTCCTTCCTTCCCTACTTCCTTCCTTCCTTCCTTCCTTCCTTCCTTCCTTCCTTCCTCCCTCCCTCCCTCCCTCCCTCCCTCCCTTTCTCAGTGGTTAGAATGCAGTATTGCAGGCTAACTCTGCCCACAGCAGCTCGATTCTGACCAGCTCAAGGTTGACTCAGCCTTCCATCCTTTCGAGGTGGGTAAAATGAGCACCCAGATTGTTGGGGGCAAATAGGGTGACTCTGTAAACTGCTTAGAGAGGGTTTTAAAGCATTGTGAAGCGGTATATAAGTCTAAGTGCTATTGCTAGTCCTTCTTTCCTTCCTTCCTTCCTTCCTTCCTTCCTTCCTTCCTTCCTTCCTTCCTTCCTTCCTCCCTCCCTCCCTCCCCTTCCTTTCTCAGTGGTTAGAATGCAGTATTGCAGGCTAACTCTGCCCACAGCAGCTTGATTCTGATTGGTTCAAGGTTGACTCAGCCTTCCGTCCTTCCGAGGTAGATAAAATGAGGACCCAGATTGTTGAGGTCAATAGGCTGACTCTGTAAACCGCTTAGAGAGGCTGTAAAGCATTGTGAAGCGGTATATAAGTCTAAGTGCTATTGCTAGTCCTTCCTTCCTTCCTTCCTTCCTTCCTTCCTTCCTTCCTTCCTTCCTTCCTCCCTCCCTCCCTCCCTCCCTCCCTCCCTTCCTTTCTCAGTGGTTAGAATGCAGTATTGCAGGCTAACTCTGCCCACAGCAGCTTGATTCTGATTGGTTCAAGGTTGACTCAGCCTTCCGTCCTTCTGAGGTGGATAAAATGAGGACCCAGATTGTTGGGGGCAAATAGGGTGACTCTGTAAACTGCTTAGAGAGGGTTTTAAAGCATTGTGAAGCGGTATATAAGTCTAAGTGCTATTGCTAGTCCTTCTTTCCTTCCTTCCTTCCTTCCTTCCTTCCTTCCTTCCTTCCTTCCTTCCTTCCTTCCTTCCTTCCTCCCTCCCTCCCTCCCTTCCTTTCTCAGTGGTTAGAATGCAGTATTGCAGGCTAACTCTGCCCACAGCAGCTCGATTCTGACCAGCTCAAGGTTGACTCAGCCTTCCATCCTTTCGAGGTGGGTAAAATGAGCACCCAGATTGTTGGGGGCAAATAGACTGACTCTGTTAACCTGTTAATGCTTAGAGAGGTGCTAAGTGCTATTGCTATAATTCCAAATCAACTCTGGAACCCAAATATCCACAAATTATTCGATGAACATGCTGAAGATTTTATTTGACAAAAAGAAGGAGTCAGAATGACATGATAGCAGTGTTCCAATATTTGAGGAGCTGACACAAAGAAGAAGGAGTCAAACTATTTTCCAAAGCACCTGGAGGCAGGACAAGTATCAGTGGATGGAAACCAATGAAGGAGAGAACCAACCTGGAACTAAGTAGAAATTTCCTGAGAGTGAGAACAATTAACGAAGAAGAGACTGAACAATGATTTGTCTAGAATGATATAAGGTTTTTTGCTTGAGCAGGCAGTTGGAGTAGAAGACCTCCAAGGCAATGGGGAAATCCATTTTTTTTACTACCGGTTCTGTGAGCTTGGTGGGCATGGCAGGGGAAGGATAATACAAAATCTCCATTCCCACCCCACTCTGGGGCCAGCCAGAGGTGGCATTTGCCAGTTCTCCGAACTACTCAAAATTTCCACTACTGGTTCTCCAAACTATTCCCAATTTCTGCTACCGGTTTTCCAGAACCTGTCAGAACCTGCTGGATTTCACCCCTACTTCAAGGTCTCTTCCAACTCTGCTATTCTGTTATTATTTTGCTTTGTTTCATATCTCTGATAGGCTCGGTGCAGTGCTCTGTATTTGGAACAAGTACCATTACAAGGTTCCTAATTAAAATGTGATTGCACTTGAAAGGTAAGGAAATAACAGTTGTATTTTTAAAGAGACCCATGGTGTATTGCCATGACTACCATAGATGTGGGAGAAAGATCTGGCATAAACTATTCATTTCTGATAAGCCAAGAATTCTCTGCTGATTGACTCTTTCAAATTAATCAACTGCCCAGTGTTAACATGATTAGCATTGTACTGTATTTCTGCTTTATAAAGTAAAAAAAACAAACCAATTATTAAGTAAATGCTTTGACTTCAACAATATATTCAGAATTAAGCACAAACTATATAGACTAGACTAGACTAGACTAGACTAGACTAGAGTAGGATAGAATAGAATAGAATAGAATAGAATAGAATAGAATAGAATAGAATAGAATAGAATAGAGGAATGGAATGGAATGGAATGGAATGGAATGGAATGGAATGGAATGGAATGGAATGGAATGGAATGGAATAGATTAGAGTAAAGTAGAGTAGAGTAGAGTAGAGTAGAGTAGAGTAGAGTAGAGTAGAGTAGAATAGAATAGAATAGAATAGAATAGAATAGAATAGAATAGAATAGAATAGAATAGAATAGAATAGAATAGAATTTTTTATTGGCCAAGTGTGATTGGACACATAAGGAATTTGTCTTGGTGCATATGCTCTTGGAGTACATAAAAGAAAAGATACCTTCATCAAGGTACAACACTTACAACACAATTGATGGTCGATATATCAGTAAAAATCATAAGGATTGCCAGCAACAAAGTTACAGTCATACAGTCATAAGTGGAAAGAGATTGGTGATGGGAACGATGAGAAGATTAATAGTAGTGCAGATTTAGTAAATAGTTTGACAGTGTTGATAGAATTATTTGTTTAGCAGAGTGATGGCCTTCGGGAAAAAACTGTTCTGGTGTCTAGTTGTTCTGGTGTGCAGTGCTCTATAGAGTCGTTTTGAGGGTAGGAGTTGAAACAGATTATGTCCAGGATGCGAGGGGGTCTGTAAATATTTTCATGGCCCTCTTCTTGATTCGTGCAGTATACAGGTCCTCAATAGAAGGCAGGTTGGTAGCCATTGTTTTTTCTGCAGTTCTAATTATCCTCTGAAGTCTGTGTCTTTCTTGTTGGGCTGCAGAACCGAACCAGACGGTTATAGAGGTGCTATATTTGGTTATTTGGCTATATTTATACTGTTATAAATAACTGTTACAAATAAAAAAATACTGTTACAAATAATTGACAGTTATTTGTCTATATTTATACTGGGAAGCAAAGTAAAATGCATATGAATGAACAAAGAATTGAAAAACATTGTGAGCATTCTAATTTTCCAGTTATGTGCAGTTTTGATTATATAGAAATAATGGGATGCATCCTATCACTTTAACAGACTAAAAATCACGGTTAAGCTCTAAACTAAGAATGAATATTGGAAACTGTGGTCAACACAGTATAAATTATGAAATAAAATGATAAAATCTAATTAAACCCTTAGGAATCCCCACGGAGCATTTCCCCGGGTGGCGGATTGGGGCCCCATACCCAGCATGACTTTTATGCTGTAATGATGGATCGGAGGGAATCAAATGCCTCCAGTGAACCAATATGCCTGATGAGTGGCAGCCGGCTCATCAGTATTGACTGAAGGCGGAGACCACATTGGTCAGCATGGCTTCAGAAGAAGAGCACGCGATGTGGGGGCAGCCACTTGAACGGCGTGTGCACAGCGGTGTGGAAAGCAAAGGGAAGATATATACTACACTATATATCTCCCAAGAAAATCATGTTAATGGCGGCAAAACCTAACAATGGCCCCATGTATGGGCGCCTCTTAAAAGGGGCAGGGGTGCTAAGGATCTCCCGGTCTGCTAGAAGCATGATAAACCCAAAACTATGAACTGGAACATGGAATCTGAGAATAGAATAGAATAGAATAGAATAGAATAGAATAGAATAGAATAGAATAGAATAGAATAGAATAGAATTCTTTATTGGCCATGTGTGATTGGACACACAAGGAGTTTGTCTTGGTGCATGTGCTCTCAGTATACATAAAAGAAAAGATACATTCATCAAGAATCATAAGGTACAACACTTAATGATAGTCATAGGGATACAGTCAATATAAATCGTAAGGATACCAGCAGCAAGGTTACAGTCATACAGTCATAAGTAGAAGGAGAGGGTGATGGGAATGATGAGAAGATTAATAGCAGTGCAGACTTAGTAACTAGTTTGACAGTGTTGAGGGAATTATTTGTTTAGCAGAGTGATGGCTTTTGGGGGAAAAACTGTCCTTGTGTCTAGTTGTTCTGGTGTGCAGTGCTCTGTAGTGTCGTTTTGAGGGTAGGAGTTGAAACAGTTTATGTCCAGGATATGAGGGGTCTGTAAATATTTTCACAGCCCTCTTTCAAGCCTATATGAATCTGGGACAACACACAACACAATCAAAGAAATGTCCAAATACAATATATCTACACTGGGAGGGAGTGAAATGTGCTGGCCTGAAAATGGAATGTGTAGAATAAGAGATTATACTATCTACTACTCTGGTGGAAATAGTAAACATCATTAAAATGGATTAGCTATAATTGTAAACAATCTTGTAAATAAATGCATCGAGTCCCTTATTCCTGTATCTGATAGAGTGATGATGATGATTCAAATAAATAGTATTCCAGTAAATATGAATCAGGGGTGAAATGCTCCAGGTTCAAACCGGATCGTGCAATCCGGTAGCTATAGGGGTAGCAAAAATTCCTGCTCCCCCCACACCACTCACACCTCACTGTTCCTCTCCTCTGTCCCTGAAGCTCTGGGTGGTGATATAGCTGCAAATGGCCTTAAAAGGGCCGCACTACAG